>NW_024412430.1:9641432-9642681 GCF_014898765.1 Herpailurus yagouaroundi | reverse complement strand
AATAATAATAATAATAATAATAATAATAATAATAATAATAATAATAAAGGAGAAGGAGAAGGAGAAGAAGAAGAAGAAGGAGGTACCATTCTGGTGAGTGATGTCGATAATGAGTGAGAGGCTATCATGTGTGAGGGCAGAGAATTATATGGGGAATCTCTACACCCTCCTCTCCATTTTGTTGCAAATGTAAAACTGCTCCAAAAAATAGATTGAGAGAATCTATAATTATCACAATTGGTGAAAATGAAATTGAGGAAACACTAGGAGAGTGATTTCTCCTCCTCACCCTATCCCCCCAACCACTGCCTTATATCTTCGAAGAAAACAACAATCTTAGGTAATTCCCAGGTAAAAAAAAAAAACTGTAAAAATTAAATACCTCCAGTACTGTACTAAATTTCAAAGTGCTAATACCTCCAATACTATTCAAACAGTTCCAAAGCAGAGAAAAAGAAAACAAAATCCTCTGAACTATTTAAGATGGAGCCAGTGTAATATGCATGCCAAAATCCCATGAAATAGTCTCCCAATACAACCACTCATCAATAGCACGTGTATTAAGGTAATACACCTTAAATACAACTGTAACATATTTGTTTAGATCTACACCAAGTTGTTTAATTTGTATGGAAAAATAAATGTGCACAAAAGGGAAATTTTAGAAAAGAATTCTAATAAAGATAAGGACACAGAGTGAAAACTAGTCTTATTTGAAGTCTATTGCTATTCAAATATTGTGATTCTCTTGCACAAAAATATAGATCAATGAATGGAGTTTAGACAAAAATCCAAACACACATGGGACCTTAGGTTATGGCATATGAGGCATGTTGAACCAGCAGAATGAATGGCATTGAGACTATTGAAGAAGCCATCCAGGAAAAAAATAAGGGTAGATATCTAACTCGTATCAAAAACTCTGGATAAAACCATTAGAAACATTTAAGAGAGTGTGTGTGCATGCACAAGCATTTGTATATTTGCAATGAGAAAATATTAATAGGTAAAAAAAAATTTTTTTTCCTATCAAGCCCATCAGTAAAATGCCTTAATATAAATGGTAAATCAGGGAATAATATTTGCAAAATCCTATCAAAAAGGCATCTTTTTCCAATATGGAAAGATTTTCAACAAATCAGAAGATGACCAACTACCTACGATAAAGTGGACAGAGAAGACAGAGTTCCTAGAAAATGAAATAGATATAACCTTCAATGCTCTTATATTTACTAAAAAAAAAAAAAAA
>NW_024412430.1:9571437-9641332 GCF_014898765.1 Herpailurus yagouaroundi | reverse complement strand
TAAAAAAAAAAAAAAACAAAAACAAAAACAAAAACAAAAACAAAAAAAAAACCTGTAAATTAAAGGTGTACAGAAAGCATTTTTCTTCTATCAGATTGGTGAAGATCTCTAAGTGTGATATACATACGTGAAGAATTATCTTCTACACTCCAGTGGGAGTGGACATATAGAAATCTTCCAACAAGGGCAATTTAGCCATTTTTGTCAAAAATTTTAAAAATGTCCACACCTTAGGCCCCAGCAGTTTTACCCAAGAATTTATTCTGCGTAGTACTCACCCATTAGCTCAATGGCATGTGCACAGATATGCTTTGCATCATTGTTTATAATGGCAAAAGGTTCTGAACAACAAATTTCTATCCATAGGAGAATGGTTAACTACATTACATAAATCAAAATAAAAGGATATTTGGTAGCCCTTAAAAAGGAGCTCCAAGTTAAAAAAAGAACACACACACACACAGGTAGCTAACAGTGAGTCTTTCGTGTTTCCATTACTGCAAAAACCTTTGCCAAGCTCTCGTGTGAAGGCTCTGTTTTTTACTTCAATATCTGCCATCAACAAGTGAAAAATGTACATTACAAAAACCACACTCTGATAGATTGGTCTTTCCCGTCAGAAGAGGTGTTAGAACTATGGCTTGTTTTTCAATAAATTTATATGTCATAGCTGATTTTATGATCATGAGAGTTTTTAAAATCTTGATGCATGTTATAAATAACCAGAAGTGCATGTCCTTAATCACATATACAACTGTAAACTCCTTGTTGATAAGAATTTTATCACCTTCAACTTGCTGTTATAAACTCTAAGAGAAATGATTCTGAAATTTACTGCATTACTATCTTGACGATTTATTTTTCAAGTCAAGGCCACCACTAGAAACGAAGGCACTTTAGAGGATCTATGTTGTGTATTCTCAAGAAAGGTGCTGCATGTTGATGGCTTTGCGCTTTGCTTCTAAGGACTTAACGACCAGAGAAATTTCTTTACACTTATCATTGTATTTGAGTAAATCATCATTGACAGATTTAAACCTCAAGGAAATCTCTAAATGGAAAAGAAAATACAGCTTTAACCAAAAAATAAGTTTTATTTTCCATTTAACTGGATCATTAATGTCCAGTAAGAATAATATAAACAAGGGAGAGTTTGTTTTTTATGAATTTCAACCCAGAATTTTTCAAACGAACTGAAATACAGAATGCAAAGCCAGTAAAAGATATTATGTATACACAGTCTGTCCTAATACTGGAGTGATTGATCACCACTGGCTCTGCCTGGCCCACTACTGCCCACGAAGGTTCAAGGCTTTGGCCAATAGAATCAGTACTCAATTCTCCTTTATTAGCTCATTATCCTATTAGGACAGAGATTCCAACTTTCAAAATGATAACAAGATCTTCAATTAGGTAACTATTGGACGATGACATACTTTCATTTCAACAGTTTAGAAAGGACCCGTTCCATATCAGGCATGGGGCTTGGTAGATAGGAGTAATAACCGTGGCCTATCCTGCAGAAAGTCTGGTAGGAGAGATAGGAGGCCAATCAAGTAGTCAGTATGATGTTAAATCCGGAGAATGGAGAAGCAGCCCCAAATTGTCATAATGACCAACGCCTATCATTTATATGGTCCTAGCAGCATTTTGGTGCGGTCTCCTGGAATCTCCATAACACCCTGAGGCTGGCATCCTCAGAGCAGTCACTGGCAACACTGAGCCCAGGGAAAGCTGTATCATTCGCTAGATCATTGTGGTAATGTGTTTGGATGCTTGTAGGTATGAATAACCACGCTTGTCACATAGCAGCTTCCTATTTTAATTACTCTTTCTTGCTAACTAGGTGCCAAGCTCAGCACATATGCTATCAATATGTAAATGTTACACCATTTTATATGGTGTCATTAAAGATTTTAATTATTTTAAGTGTTTGTACTCCTTTAACTTTGGTGCCTTGGGACACACCCCTGCTGACTCTAGAATACATGTAACTCAAAGTAATGTCGCAGCTGAGCCCAATGAGGACCAGGGATGTCCTGCCACTTACCATAGGGCTCTGACTAGAAGCACTGGATGACAGACTTGCACCCTGGGTGACCAGATTTTGAACTCCATACTTTTTCACTACAACACCTCCCCTAAGGAGCAATTCTAGACTTCCCAATGTGATCCATCAAGTGCAGAGAGCACTTTCCTTTTGTCTTGTACTTTACCAACCTCATTTACTTGCCACACAATCTAATTTAGGGCATTTCCTTACAAATTCCTTTAATGTACTGTAATTTGAGGTGTATATAGCCATGTTTATACAGAAGGCTGATTTTAAAACATCAGGAGTAAATCTATTTGAACTGTGAGAGAGACCCTATATGCAGAGGCAGAGGCGAAGCTCAAACCTTGAACAGCACACAACTTTAGAGTTTATCATCCTGGAGTTCTCCAAAGAAATGTAATTCTATTTTAAGTATACTTGCAGAAAAACAAGTTTCAAATTGTCACTTCAAATACCTGCATATGCTTTAGATTTCTTATCCAGGGATATTTCACATTCATAATATACATATACACTTATCATTTTCAGGATTTATAAGTATGATGCAAAAACGATTCTCCTAGAATAAACACCAAAAGACACAGAGTGAGCCATCCAGTGCATTAGCTCAGAAGGCAGAGGACATGCTACACTGCAATCACCAAGGGAAGCCAGAGTTTGAGATTCACTTCTTCCTGGACCCCAGTTTCTTTGATCTAAAATGAAGTAATTGAATTAGGTATTTATACAAAGGTACAGGAGTGCTGATTCGAAGGGGCACATGCACCCCAATGTTTATATATAAGCACTATCGACAACAGCCTAAGTATGGAAAGAGCCCAAATATCCATTGATGGATGAATGGATAAAGAAGATGTTGTGTATACATACAATCATTACTGGGCAATCATAAAGAATGAAATCTTGCCATTTACAACAATGTGGATGGAACTAGAGTGTAATATGCTAACAGAAATTAGACTGAGAAAGACAAATACAATATGCTTTCACTCATATGTGGAGTTGAATATACAAAACAGATGAACCTAAGGGAAGCAAAAATAATATAAAAACAGAGGCAGACAGATTTAAGAGACTCTTAAGTACAGAGAACAAATTGAGGGTTTCTGGCAGGGTGTTGGGTGGATGGATGGGCTAAACAGGCAATGGGCATTAAAGAGGGCACTTGTTGGGATGAGCACTAGGTATTATATGTAAGCAATGAATCAGTGGATTCTATTCCTGAAATCATTATTATACTGTATGTTAAGTAACTTGGATTTAAATTTAAAAAATAAAATAAAATAAAATAAAATGAAGTGATTGAGCTAAAGGATATGTAAGGCTTCCTCATACTTAAAGATGCCTTGAGTCCACGGTCATTTGGAAGCCAACAAACTTCAGTTAATCACAGGTCAAAATACTTTTGCATGGAATGAAACTCAACTGTCTGCACTGTCTTTTAAAATAATCTAACTGAAGAATGCTTCCCCCTACACACGATAAGCACCAAGCCAATTTTACTAAAGAGGTGAGCTTTCCTTTATATTATTCTAGGAATCTTTACTTGGCTTGGGCATTTTCTAGAAACTGCCATTATGGATAAGCAGACAAAAGCTAATCCCCCTTCTAGGAGAGATTTTCATTACTACATATTGTTCAGCTTCTTATCTCTAGAAAAGGAATCTTTCCCAACCAGTTTTACTTTGTCCAAAGAATATTGTGCCAAGGTTGGAAAGCACTGCCACCAAAGGAAATAATGATATGGTCTAGAATTCAAAACCCAAGTTCCCTTCAAGCTGGTATAAGCTACACAATTCTATCTACTGTTACTAATGATACACACTCATCCAAAAAGCAGTATCTTCTATTATTTTTTTTTATGTTGCCGGATAGTCTAAAAACTCAGTCTTGTTACACACTACAGGAGTTATTTTACTGAAAACCTAACTAATATTTTCCAGATACAGTATTATTCTCAAATGAGTCACCATGCAAAGGCTTTATCAAATAACCTTCATTTTAAACTGAACACAGAACACCTCTATTTGTGCAGCAGTTGTATTCTCTTTCCAATTATGTAGAAAATGATACATAGAATGTGTGTTCAAAGTGAGGACAGCAAGTTTAGTTTATCAACAGATGCACTGACCAAAAATCTGTCCTAAATGTTTGCTGTCCATTCATTCATTCAAGAGGCATTTATTGAGTGCTTATTACGTTCCCAACTCCACTCCTCACTGCTAGGGATATATACATGCTAAGATAAAACAGACAAGATCTCTGCTCACATTTCTTTCAAGGATACCAACACTAAACAAGTAAAAATATTATTTCAGACAATTACAATCATTTAAAGAAAAAAATTTTATAATGTGATAAACAATTTGGACAGAGTTATTTTGGAGGATATTCATAGGCCATCTCTCTCTGAAGGAACATTAGAGTAGAAACCTTAATCAAGAGAGGAAACCATCCAGGTAAAGCTTCTAAGTATTGTAAGCCAATTGCAAAGACCCTGAAGTTAAAGTGAGCTTGATTCAGTCTGAGATTAAACCTATTAAACCTTTATACCTAATACATATATCAATGTATATTTTATATTATTTTACCTATTTAATAGTTCAAATGTATTAAAAATCAAACTTGAAACAAACCTGAAGTATTTCCACCAAATTCTGGCATCCTGAAAGACATAGGTTGCTCTAAATAAATGCGTCTCTAAATGGCTACACATTAACATCAATTACAGAACAAGTAAAAAATACCAGTGCCCAGGCCCCACCCAACATCAGTTGGATCAGAACCTCAGTATATTTTAAAATTCCCTTGATGATTCTAATATGCAATGAGAACTGAAAGCCATCATTCTAAATTAATCTGAAAATTGCCTTATTCTAGCAACCAGACTGTGTTTTGGGGTCCCTCACTCTAATGTCAACCCTAGGTAGACTTTTGTTAGTTCAGGTACATGGGGAGTTTAAGAAAGACCCTAGTGTGTGTGCTGGTTGAGAATGCGGGTTCTGGAGTCAGATCATTCCTGGTTTGAATATTCTCATCAGTTATTGAGACTTGGGCAAGTCATTGAATTCTTTAAGTCTTTGTTTCTCTGTACAAATTATGAGTATACCACCAGTGTCTACATCATTCTTCATTAGCTGATGTATATACAGCACTTATCACTGCACCAAGTACATAGTAAATGATAAGTAACAACTATGATTATTATAATTAAGTGAACAACCTAGTCTTTTTATGTACTCAAAAAAAAAAAACCCCAAATATAATTCCTGGTTTTCAGGATTCACATTTAAATGCTTTAAAAAAGAACTAATTATGATTAGGTTGCTACCCATGTAATACTGTGTAATTATTTTCTTAAATGCCTTTCAAATCATGAGTAAGACAAAAATGTAGTTTTATTTCTAAATTACTCATCACCATACTTAGGAAAACTTGCTATAAGCATTCTTCAGGATCCTTAAGAGACTTGTACATTCTTTTTTAATATGGGATAGGGAAAATTTTACCCTCTTGAAGATTTGCAGATTTTCATGAAAAAATGCTCAAGGTCAGTTGTGAATGCATTCCAAATTGCTTTCAAAAGAAAAATGATGAGAGCTTGATGTGATAATGGGCATCTTCATGACAACCATTCTCCAAGACGAAATCACTTGAAAGTACTTAAATCCTAACCATTGATATAGATAGCTTTCCATGAGATTGTGCCTAACCATGTCCAAGTCCAGTCTACTTTCCATAAAGCATACTTGATTAAATATTTAAATGTTCCATGTCTGCTTCCTTCCCACACACATGCATGAGCAGGGGCTTCCCTGACTGCAGTGATCCATGCTGAATACTTAATGACTTTCTTAGACTCTAGATTTATTTTCCAAACATTAATAGAAGATGAAAAGCAGTACATTATCAACAAAAAACATAACACCTACACAATGTCAAGGGAACATTTTGGTTTGCTGAGCTAACAAATGTTACTGCTCTGATGGCAAAGAATATTTTTGCCTAAACAAATTGCAAAGTATCATAACTATATATCAGATGCAAATTACAATGAATGTGTCTATAATGCTATCTAAACATCTTTAAAACCACGACTTTTTATTTCAGAAAGTTTTAAAGGCTATAGCTATCAATTTCAAAAGATGTTAATCTCTACAAGTGACTGTCCTACAATCACCTGAAGATGCATCATTCATCCAACTCTTGCCTCTTTCACAGTATGAGCAGAATGAAATTAAGCCAATGGCACTAAGTAATCTTGTTAGATACAATGATATCAATTAAAAACTGCCAGTCAAAGCAAAGTCATTCTCCTTTGTCATCAATGTGTATTTTTTTTTTCAGAAAGTCACAACTCTGATCAAGTTCAGTAATCAGCCAGTCTATTGGTCTAAAGATGCTTTGCTCCATCGTTATTAAGTACTATAGGAAGCAAAAACTATAGACTTGTGATAGCCTAACATTTAATGACACTTCACATTTGAGTGCAGATGGTCAGTAATAAAAGGAATTGGGTTTAAATATGCTTTTATCATTCTTTTGTCAATCAGAGGAATCAAGTAGTTTAGCAAAGGACAATCCAAGCTGAAGAGCACACAGACAGATTGTTGAAAGTGAAATAATTAAAGTATGCAAAAACCAGGAGGACAGATTGTCAAAAAATTTCTGCATTTGGTGCTACAGAACACTTGACTGGGTTAAATGAGGTTAATACAACTTGCCATTCAAGAATGATAATAAACTTTTCGTATTCCAATCTCATGATAGTATCAGACCTTGAGCTAGATTACATGCAATCTTAAAGTTGTGACATAGAGTAGACTGTTAATACCTAATATAGAAACATGCTTTCCCAACCAAAGAAAAGGCCTTGCTATATTCAACTAACAAAATCTAACACAATTCAGTTATACATATGAAATTGAACTGGCCATAACTTTGTGGTTGTGTATTATTACTAGACAAAATATTAGACATAAGCAAGCATTATGCTTTGCAGATGATGGTACTTAACTACTCCCAACTCTGCAAATCAGTTTCGTCTGATGATCGGATGAAATATGAGGTTTCCTACTTGGTGACAATTTATTGAGCAATAAGGTGACTCTGGAAAGCCAATATTCCTCTTGAAACTTAGGTAAAATTATGTTTCACTCTTCCCTATCAAGTTTACTTTCTGACTTACTGGTCTTAGTTTTGTAAATATGCTTCAATTTAGTTTTAATGTTTCCTTAGGAGGAAGTTCCAACTTCTTTCACTAAATCCAACCCCTTCTCCACCTCCTGGTTATCTCTGCTTTGGCCTCAACTTCTACCCTGCCCAATACAACACAACATCCTTTACTACAGAAATAACCAAACCTGAATCCATAGCTAACCTACCTGAGCTCCATGGACCCTAAAGCGTCAATGAAATGCTTTTAGAGATACAGGACCCCCTGAACCTGTTTTTAACATCTGTGAGTATATGAGTACGTGAATTCTTTTTAAAAGAGGACTCTTTGTGGTCAAGCAGTCCACAATCCCAAGGAGAGGAAGAAACAGTCTAATTTCTGTTCTCTATTGTGTTACATTCTTGAATTTAACCTTGGCTTTGCAGAGAATACATTAGGGACTTTGGAAGGTTGGAAATCCTCTACAGTGGTCAAACTAAAAAGGAACAGCTTCAATAATGCAGACTCCATACACAGCCACCGAGAATCTTAGTATCTAGTACCATAGTAAGGAAGTGGTGAAAAAGGGAACCTCTGGTGAATCAAACTCTAGGGAAAAAGTAGGGTTTTTTGTTTGTTTGTTATGTTTTGTTTTTGCGGGGTTGGGGGGAAGGTTTAGACTTTAAGGAAGATACAGCATTCCATGAAAACTTTTTCATTTTTTTAAATATTTGTTTATTTTTGAGAGAGAGAGAGAAAGAGAGCGTGCTTGCGTGAACGGGGGAGGGGCAGAGAGAGAAGGAGGTTCCAGGCTCTGAACTGTCAGCAGAGACTCAGATGTGGGGCTTAAACTCATGAACCGCGAGATCATCACCTGAGCATAAATCCAAAGTCGGACGCTTAACGACTGAACGACCCCGCCACCTCTCCAGGAAAATCATTTCAAAAGGAGATGTTTAGTAATTTAAAACATCACACAGAGATGAGTGAAATACCTAAAGGCTTGCTATATTCATATTACCGAGTATATGCAGATGCCAGGAGAGCTTTTAAAACCACCTTATTAAAAGGAAATAGCTGCTTTGGGGATTAGAGTAAGATTAGTTCATAATAAAATATAATACTTCTGACTTTCTAGTAACCTACTGTTCTCTTATCTAGCATACAATTACAACTGACAGTTATGACAATGGACAAAGGACAGAAGAACACTGTATACTGAATCATTTCTACTGCCATTCTTATGTATTTTATTATATTCTTATTTAGTAAAATAGGCATACTTTATATAACACAAATAGCTTTCCACAGTATTAACTGAAATACTTAATTAGCAAGAATGCAACTTCTCTCCAAATATGCAAAATAGAGTCTGAAAATAGGAATCCAAGTACATAAATGGAATTGTTCAGAGGAATCATTTGAATGTTTTAGCTCAAATGTTTTGCCTGTATCTTAATTTTCTCATTTATTATGTTTCATTCATTTATATATTAATCATTCATTTAATACTTACTGGGCTAGGTTTTGGGGAGATAAAGTAAATAGAACTTGGTCTTTAGTGTAAAAGTCAGGGGAAAAAAAACCTATTCCAGAAGGGTTTGACAAGCACTAAGGTAGAGATGTGCATATAGCCTTCCTGTAGCCAAAGGAGGAGTATCTATGTTAGGTTGCGGGAGTGGGGGGTATCAGAGAAAGTTTCCTTGGGAAGGTGATACTTCACATAGGTCCTACAAACAGACACAAAGAATTAATACACCCGGCACATTTAGGAAATGTCATTTTTGCTACTTGTGAAAAAAAACCGTATACAGGCAGTAAAGTGAAAGAATAAATGTTAAAGAGCTCAACAGGGGCCAGGTTACAACGGCCTTATGTTCACGCTAATTAGATGACTCTTTGTTGAAAAGGAAATGGTCATCTAATGAGAAACTTTACCCAGAGAAGCGGCATGATCAGAGCATTGTCTTTAAAGACAGATTGAAAAGGATATGAGCGACAAGAGATGCAGATCTGTACCAGAGCAGGGGCAAGGGTGAGACACATTGGTTGAGATTGACTTAGGAATGGGAATAAGATTTGGTGGTTGAATGGATAGAACAAGGTTAACCGAGAAGCCTCAGTGTGGTTGGTGGGTAAAAGTGGTACCATTTACCAGACAGGCAATGTCAGAGAGGAAAACTTGGAGAAGGGTGATGGCTTGTTTGAATTGTGTGTGAAATGAGCAAACTGAGGTAACAATTAGACAGCTGTACATGTGTCTGGAGACCAGTAGAGAGGCCAAAGGAAGAGATTTAAATTTGGGGATTATCAGTATAGATGCATCCATTGAAGTCAGGGACCTCGATAAGTACATTTACAAATGTAAGAAAGCAGAGGGTCAAAGGTCAATCCCAGAGAAAGACACTATTAAAAGGATTAAGTGTCTGAAGAGAGATTTATCAAGGTGGCAGAGGTAACATCTAGAGAGACCATACATCGTGGAAAGCAAGATTCTGGAAACCAAGGAGATTTTAAGTAGTAGAGAACTGTCAACATTGTTCATCAGAGAATCAAAAATCTATCACTAAGCTAAGTTACCAAGTCACTGACCTGAACCCCAACTCTACTGGTGTGTATCTATAATATCAGGCTTCTATTATGAGCAACATGGGTACACAGGCCACACGTAAGCCTGAAAGCAGGAGTGCTGTTTTCTGCTCGAGTTTTCTGCTTTTCTGCCACTGCCAGAAGAAACTCTCAAGGACTTAGCTTAACTAAGGTCAGAAGTACCAGTCAGGACTCTTTCCTTCAAGTCACAGATGCCGACCAGAACCCACTGAAGTGCAAAGCATGCTGGGAGAACTCATGGCATCAGAGGATGAACTCAACAAGCAGGAAGGCAAGAACCGGGACAGCCTCAGGGCCAACATCCAAAAAGGTAATTCCCAATCTCATCAGCTGACTGAAGGGCTACTTTATTTAAAGCTAGCCATTTAGAAGGTGGGGTGCCTGGGTGGCGCAGTCGGTTAAGCGTCCGACTTCAGCCAGGTCATGATCTCGCGGTCCGTGAGTTCGAGCCCCGCGTCAGGCTCTGGGCTGATGGCTCAGAGCCTGGAGCCTGTTTCCGATTCTGTGTCTCCCTCTCTCTCTACCCCTTCCCCGTTCATGCTGTCTCTGTCTGTCCCAAAAATAAATAAACGTTGAAAAAAAAAATTAAAAAAAAAAAAAAAAGCTAGCCATTTGCCCAACAGCCCATTCACTGAATTTACTTGTTGCTTGTAACAATTTGAAATGGTTTGCAGAAGTTCATATTAAACGGGATAGGGTTAAGAGCTCAGGAAAAAATTTATGCTGTGTTTTAATTGACCAGTTTTTTTTCCTTCCCTAACAGCACTGTCAAGAGAGTCCAATTGGTCCCAGATACCCATTGTTAGAACTGAAGGGAGCTGGAGGAGGACGAGATAGAGCCAACAAATCCCCAGCTGGAAGAGAGAAGAGGCAGTATACGTCACAGCTGGTGCCGTGGACGGATTGGAGGGGACATGGGTGGGTGCAGAGGAGAGCCAGAGGTGGAGACAGAGGGCAAATGAAAAGGGGAGTAAAGGAGACAAGGTCAGACAAGCAACTGTTTCAAGCTAGGAGGAGATCACCAGTGTTTTAAGATGGTGTAAAGCAGGAACCATGAAATGTACTGTTCTCAATTCTGTCTTCCTGTCGATAAAACCAGGAGTGCCAGATAGCATCTGAGACCAGACAACCATATGTGTTGAACTTTTTGGTTTTGTTTTTGAACATCTAATACATCCAGGGATACTTACTCACTAAATAACTGCTTTGACTCTTTGGAAGGAATTGCTTTAATAGTCTCAATTCTTTCATGAGTAACCCTTCTGCTTATACTTAATTCCAGAAAGTTTCCTATTCACTGAGTTCAACAATTTACGAAGTTGCACGCATAGGTAATAATAATCTGATTTTTCTTGTAAACAAAATAATCCACTGAAATTAAAATTTAATGTATTCTCTCACATACCAAATCAGACTGAGCAAATTATCCCTGGGTCTAATTATCTTTACCAACAACACCTGTTCACAGTGATACCATATGTTTATGACAAGAACAATCAGTATAGATGAGCCTCACAATGAGACTGCCTGGGTTCCAGCCCCAGCTTTACCACTTCTCAACTGTGTTACCTCAGGCAAGTTACTTAATATTTTATCTAGTTTCAGAAGCCAACAGTGCAACAATAATAGTGACCTCATGGGGTTTGTGATGATTAAATGCATTAAAATACATACAATGCTTTTAGGACAGGGACTGACTTACAGTAAGCAGCATTCAAGTGTTTGCTATTATCTTTCTTATTTTTATTGTTACAGTGGTAGTTAGTAGGGATGGGAAAAAAGCTGCCAGACTTGATTTCTGCCTCAAAGTGGCTTGAAACTCACGGAAGAGGGAGAAACTATCATGCACGTACATAGAGACACACGAACATTCTCACAGCACGTAGAGTAGGACTCTGTGGCAAATGCAGAAAGTGTAGAAAACTGTACTAACAAGTCAGGAGGATTCCTCACTCACCAACCTTTCTCTCTGCGCTCTATTCCCCAGACCAAAGAAGAAAGAGCTCCAAAGGCAGCCTTAAATTCCATGGGTTTGCGTTCTTTGTGGTGAGAGGGTACCCTACCCATGCCTGTCCCAAACTTAACAGGCAAGAACCATTTGTTTCCAGAGCCAAGCCTTTCAGGGGAGGAGGAGACTCAGTGAACAAGCAGTTTGAGAGGGAAACTGGCAGGTTGATGCTGAGCTGGAATTGAGCACAGTGAGAAAGTCCTTAGGGGAGGTTGACACCTGTCTCCCGGAATGTGGGGTAAACATAGGACAGAACCTGGTACCTATTTCTGGGCTGCAGCTATCAGAAGGCAGAAAGGCCTTCAAAGTATGTCAGCAGGTCTTAAAAGGATTAAGCTCATAATACTTGTGAAGAAGAATGGTGCGGCAACCCCCTTCTAAAGTCCCAGATGCCGTTATGGGGGCACAGAAGAGAATTCCTATGATTTCTGTAGCCCCACAAGAAGGAACGGGGGGGGGGGGGTGGAGAAAGAGCAGCAAGAAGTGTGGAAGTACCATCCTCAAGAAGGAACTGGAAACCTAGTCTTCCAGATGGACTCAAAGGATTCTAGATATCCTCCTCTGCAGTAGTTGTGAGCAACTATAGTCACCAACAGGGGGATGAACAAAGCCCTCACTACCCACCCTCCCACGACCTTCCCCTACAAATGCAAACCATCTACACAGAGACCATTCCCCTCATAGAGCATATACAGAGCTAGAGAGAAACAAAAACAAAAACAACAAACCGAACAGCCTAGTTCCGGTAAGCTCTGCTTCTACTATTCCTCTCCCTTCCTTTCCAAAAGAGTAGACCTTGAAAGGGAAAAGGGAATGAGGATCTAGAAGCCACACACAACCCCCCCCACCCACCCCACCTCTCACCAAAGTCCAAGTGGCCAAGATCATAGCCCTATCTGGAGAAAGGGAAGAGAACTTTGAATCAGACATGACCTTGGAGTTGCAACACGGTTAGACTAATTATAGTAACTCCAAGTGACCAAAGAGTTAGAGTTAGTGCATCTGGTTAAAATGGACCAGAAAACAATAGGTTGAAAGCTGTGACTAAAGAAATTAAAATATGCTTTTATGCTGGCATCTTCTTTTGAAAGGGTCTTGAAGACAAAAATTAAAAGGACTGATGGGCCATGGATGTAGTGGCTAAAAAGTGAAACTTAAATACATGTTTGATGATCTAAAAGTAAACTTAGCCATATCATCAAGCATAAAACATTTGGAAATTGACTATTTAAGGGAGTGACAAAGTAAAATAATGGGCCACAGACTGAAGTCTCATACAAATGACCTGGAACCATTCACTGGGAACTGATTAAAGACATTATAGAAAATTACCTGGAAATATCCCAGGTACTGTTGATACCATTTCAATTTCTTATTTTGTTAGAAAAATGAGGTAAATGGTAGAAGGGATTCAAAAACGCCATTTACTATTCCATTCTTATACTTAGCAAGAATCAGCGAAGTTGGTCTCCAACATATAGAGACCAACTGGTCCACAAATAAAAACAGTCAAGGAAGGAAGGATAATTTGTTATAGCTAAAATTTCAAAAATTTGAAATAAGTTAAATATGTGATATATTATAAGATTAAAACACCATTTGGGCTGGTAGTCTATGGCTAGAGTAAAAGCAGTGGAATTTTGAAAAAGACATCTTCATTTTAGCTGGACCTACTTTAGATAATTTCCCCATCTATTTACATTATTTCCATCCTATGGCTTTCTTTAAGACCACTAGGAAATATAAGGATATACCTTTTATTTAAAATTCACTGTCATTTTCCTCTAGTATCCTCCAATTTTATACTAGAAGACTTTAAAAACACAAGGGTGAACTTTCCAGAGTAATACCCATGTTGTCCATATAACCAAACAACCAAACATCTCCTGTACTGCACTCCCTCTTCAAAAACAAAAAAACAAACCCCAAAAATCAAACCCACAAGTCTTTCTCTCATGACATATTTTTGATTCTTCGTAGAGATTGCTTTTCCACATGATAACAATGCATTCTTAAATTCAACAATCTCGTATTGCGTGTAACTAGCAGTTTCCAGAATCCTAAGAACCATAGACTCATGGCTCAAGTTCCAGTTAAAAACTCCCCAGTAATGTCACCTCTTGTACAACTCGAGTTTTTTTTTTTTTTTTTTTTTTAATGTTTTCCCTATTGAGCTATGAGATTTACCCGACTTTCCCAGTAAACCTATTATGGAGGGAATCATGACAACGTAATTTAAAAAAAAAAAAAAAATCTAGCAGTGTTCTAGTTGCATTATGCAGAAGAAAAAAATTGAGAAATTAGAAAGGGTAAGTGGAGGGCAGGATGTGGGAGAATAAAGGAAATAAAACAATAGTTTTCATCAGGTACACAGTTATCTTACCAGCAGCTAGATAATACCATGACAAATAGACAAAGGAATTGTTTTTGCTGAAGCTGAAAATAAGTGCACTATGACATACTTCATTTAGAGGAAAAACTGTTATTATCATCTTACAGAGATTACAAAAATGGATTGCCAAAAACGTTACTTTAATAAGCAAGGAAACCAAATTAAGACATACCACCCATCACTGTACTCTCTTTAGTGATATTATTTGTCTGGCTTTGAAGCCACCAGACGCTTCTGTTTCCAAATGGCATATGGCCTACACTGACTCTGAAAAGGCTACTTATCTGCTGTCTGTCTCTCCTTGTGGTCTATTTTTCACTCATTTGTACATCTTAGTATCAGGAAGGAAATCAGGACGGATCTTATGCTATCCATCCTCTCAATGCAGCCCCCCATTCCCCTTGGGTGGAGGGGGTAAGGGTGCAGTGACTAGTGCATGAACAACTGGAGTTGCAGGGGGGTTTAGTGAGAGCCTCACTTCACCATTATGTGTAACTCCAGTATCTCCAATACTTTTCACACCTTGACCTTCTTTCCCACATGGATTATCCTGTGCCACTGGCAAGGAGTTACTTCCTGGGATATTGGGATTATTTCAACAATAAGATCACTCTTCCTATTTTTCAATGATCACATACTTCCATGTCTACAAGAAACGGTCTTAAATGAGAGATTATGTCTGGTTCAAGCTCCAGGCACACTTTTTGTTTGCATCTGATGTATAAGAACGTGCTTCGATGACACAAAGAAAGCCAGTTTCTAGTTTTTGCTTGAAATTAGCTGCACTCCCCAGACATCTCTCATTTTCCTGTAATTGACAAAGGAACTATTTACCCACCACAAGAGAATACAATGAAAGAGTAGAGATGAATGGTAGCATTCACTGGGCTTTTCCACATCTGGGACACAATAGGGGATAATGAGGACTGTGGTCTATGGGAAATGAATACGTGTACACGTGAAGAACTGCTACATTGTAGAATGGGCCGTCTGATTTTTTTAATTTTTATTTAAAATAATTATTTTTTGAGAGACAGAGAGAGAGAGAGAGAGAGAGAGAGAGAGAGAGAGAGAGAGAGAATGCGAGCAGTGGAGGGGCAGAGAGAGAGGGAGACAAAGAATCTGAAGCAGACTCCTGGCTCCAAGGTGTCAGCACAGAGCCTAATGTGGGGCTTGAATTCACAAACTGCAAGATCATGACCTCAGCCAAATTCAGGCACTCAACCGACTGAACCACCCACATGCCCCAGTCTGATTTTTTTTTAAGAAAACCTAGAATGCTTAATTTTCACATCGAAGTTTCCAGTTTTCATGTATTGACTAAAGAATAACTTTTCCAAGTAGTGTGCTGTCCAAATAAAACAGATCTGCGAGTCTTATGTGACCTTCAAGCCTCCAGTTTGCAAGGCTTGCTCTTCATGTTCACCAATGGCAGGAAACAGGACCCCCACAATTTATTCAGTGTAAGAGGATATTGGGAGATGCAGCCTTGGACAGGAAGAGTATGTAGGTGAACGTTACTGATATGCAACAAATGATGTGCAGAACGTGGCCATGCATACAGATCTAGGGTGGATCAGGGCGCCAATTGAAAACTATGGATAGGAAGGGGGAAAAAAACTATTCAGAAGCAAGTCCCCTATTCACATGTTCAGTTGCAATTAAACAAACATTTGATTCCTTCACTGATGTTGTTAAAGCTATGATATTTTCTCCCATTGGGATAAAAGGCAGGGAAGAGAGATATATCACATGGTGATGTAAGAATCCAAACTCAACCTTTATTGCTGATTTTCTAATTTTGGGTGGCAGCTATGTAAGAGAATGGGGGGAGGCACACAACAGAAATAAGAGGGAACAGGCCCCGGAGGGAAAACTCAAGGTGGTCGGCTTTTGAAAATGTTCCCTAATATTCTTTCCATTAAATTAATGAGTTGGGGGATAAGGTGATAATGGCCAATGCGCAAGGTTACAGGAGACAGAAAACGCAAAGATAAAGGGGTAGAAGCTGAGAGGGTCAGAAGTGTCTAAGGCTGAAGAAATGGAAACTCCAATATTTTGGATCAAGAGTTGAAATTGGGGAGAAAATGTGGACTGCTAAGCCTATGAGTTAGGATATGCTACAACACTCTGAGTTAAGCCGAGCTCTTTCATCTTGGGGTATTAATCTTGCAAAGAAGTTCTATTCGGCTTCATTTCTTTTTCATTAATAAAATGAGCCTTTACTCTGTACTTACTATGGGCCGGGAATTAAGTCATAGTTTCTGTCTCTAAAAATACAATGTGTTAGGGGATAGAGACAAAAATACAAACAGTACTGAAGTGGAGGAAAACATTGGGCTATCTGGGACAAGTACCCAAGGGTGATATATACTGCTGCTCAGGCTGTGAACTGCACAAATCCAGGAGGTGCCATTCACATACAGTGGAAGCGGTATTCTCTGGAACTCTGCAATGTGGCAGTTTCAGCATCTGAGACTAGTTTGGGGCCACAAAAGGCTTTTGGAGGAAATCACTCCTGGACTCTTAAAAGCTCCTGGATAGAGTTAAAAAGTAGAATTTAGCCATACAGAAATTGGCTGGGAAAGAGAAAAGGAAGAAGGAATAGGAAAGATCTTACTCCTGTACAGGAACTTAGAAAAGGAAAAAAAGAAATAGAATAAATGCCTTTAATAATTTCATCATTGGCATGCTTAAAGGACCCTTGCCACCAAATAGTGAGTCACATATTTAATTAGGAGGCCTCAGAGAGAAACAATCCAAGTTTCCTCATCGTAGCCCATATTTACTGAACGTGATGTACATGAAGGAATTTTCTAAACAGATTATCCAAATAGACTGCTTCTCACTTCACAGAAATGGACTGATTCAGGGTGCAGCCTAAGAAACTCAAAATTAAAAATGGTGGCAAGGATACCATACCTGGTACATAAAGATATCTTAAGGGCAAAGGCATTTTGTAACGAGTAAATGGGCATGAGTAAAAACACCATGACAGCTAGTAGGGCATTCACCCCATCCAAACCACAATATCTGCCCCTCCTTGGAAAATCTTCAGACTGAACCACCCACTTGTCCATGATGTTCTACTTGACTTTCTTTTTGTTCTCTCTTCTTAGCTAGCCTTTACGTGCGACCTCTCAGAACTGCATTTTCCACAGTGCCTTGAACACCAATATGCACCATGAATATATGCTGCTGCTGAGTATGAATAAAAAAACACAGCTCCACAGGCCATTTGAGGAGAAGTGAATGGTAACACCATCATGTGCAACAGAGACCAGGCATCCTTTATGAGTGCTGTCAGTAGGTAGGATTCTTTAAGTTTCCCAGAAAGAAATGTACTCATGCTGAAAAGTATTAGTGAGCAGCACAGACTTTCCTCAATGTTTTATAGTATAACTGGAGAAGGAGAGCACACCCTTCTCCAAGCACACTTTATGAATCCCTAACTTGACATGTTTCTTTCCTTTTCCTCCAGGCCCATCACCCAGACTCCTACTGGAACTTCCCATGTTCTGGGAATACACGGAGGCAGTGTATTTATTGTTTACCTTGGTCTTTCTTCTATGCCTTCAATATTTCTACCTCTTTCTCATGCATTTAACATTGCCCCAGACTCTCCAAACTTCTGCACGCACTGTTCAATTGAAAAAAAAAAAAAAATCCTCCTGTACCAAACACCCATATTCCTCAGTAAAGCATTATAAGTAACTTTTCCTGGGGCACCTGGGTGGCTCAGTTGGTTAAGTGTCGACTTTGGTTCAGGTCATGATCTCACAGTTCTTGAGTTTGAGCCCCATATCGAGCTCTGTGCTGACAGCTCAGACCCCAGATCCTGCTTCGGATTCTGTGTCTCCCTCATTCTCTCTGCCCCTCCCCGACTCATGATCTCTCATAAATACATGTTAAAAAACTTTAAAGAAAATAACCTTTCCTAATTACAGAATAATACGGACAACGAGATAAACAAGTAATAAATGAGGTGTACTTTGAATCAATGGAGTTCAGGACATGCTATCTTAAGATATGCACCTTAGCATATGGGGTACTTTTAGCTGAAGGGGTCGGAGAAAAGAGCAGAAGCAGGCAGGTCACTGATACAACGTCTCCCCTGGAACAGGACACAAAATCCTCATGTGAGGTATCATACTTACCTCACATTCTTTGACCTATGATACTTTTTTTTTTTTTAATTTTTTTTTTCAACGTTTATTTTTGGGACAGAGAGAGACAGAGCACGAACGGGCGAGGGGCAGAGAGAGAGGGAGACACAGAATCGGAAACAGGCTCCAGGCTCTGAGCCATCAGCCCAGAGCCCAACGCGGGGCTCGAACTCACGGAGCGCGAGATCATGACCTGGCTGAAGTCGGATGCTTAACCAACTGCGCCACCCAGGTGCCCCGATACTTCTTTTTATTTTAAATGTTTAAGAGTGGGGGAGGGGGGGAGAGAGAGAACCCCAAACAGGCTCCGTGCTGTTAGCACAGAGCCCGACGAGGGACTCAAACTCACAAACTATGAGATCTTGACCTGAGTCAATACCAAGAGTCGGACGCTTGACCAAACAACTAAACCATCCAGGCGCCCCTGACCTAAAATACTTGTATGTGGCTACACACTCTTCAT
Source organism: Herpailurus yagouaroundi (assembly GCF_014898765.1). Classification (NCBI taxonomy): domain Eukaryota; kingdom Metazoa; phylum Chordata; class Mammalia; order Carnivora; family Felidae; genus Herpailurus; species Herpailurus yagouaroundi. The sequence continues at coordinate 9,622,482 of NW_024412430.1, read as the reverse complement.
CAAACCTAGCATTAACAAATACTTAGGTTTAGGGGTGCCTGGGTGGCTCAGTTAAGCCTTCGACTTTGACTCAGGTCATGATCTCATGGCTTGTGAGTTTGAGCCCCACATCGGGCTCTGTGCTGACAGCTAGGAGCCTGGAGCCTGCTTGGGATTCTGTGTCTCCCTCTCTCTCTGCCCCTCCCCTGCTCATGCTGTTTCTATCTCAAAAATAAACACTAAAAGAAAAAAATTTAAGAACACTTAGGTTCAACTATTTCTTCAGGACTTCACTTTCTTGTGAAGGTTCCGTATCAAGTACAACTTCTATTAAATCCATTTGTAAGCTTTTCTCTTGTTGACAGTCTGCCCAGTTTAGTTTTCAGAAGCAGCCAGGGAGCCTAAGAGGCTGGAGGAAAACTTTTTCCTCCCCCACAGAACACATACGAAAAGGGAGTACATTTACCTCCTAAGTCTTCTATTTGGTGGTGAAGAAAGAAACAAGTTGTACTTTGCACAAGCGCTCTTTTCTAAAAATGTAGTTGGGATGGACAGCCCCTGCATTTGGAAGAAGACTGAGCGGAGCTGAGCTGTGTATTGATGGAGGTGGTTTCTTTGTGGAAAGTTCCATGGGTGGGGGTTGGGGGGGGGCTGCGGGAGACAGATCACTACCTGCCAGTAAAGATCCTTCGGAGGCCAGCACATCACAAATCACCCAAAGGTTTTTTTCTACCTTAGTCTAAGGTAAGAATGATATTGAAATGGCTGCAGGATAGCGTGAGTCAACTTTTAATTTGTTTTTAGATGTACTACCTAGGAAGACCAATTTATTTCTTCAAATTACTATTCTTACTTGTGAGTTTTTACTTGTAAAAAGACAACAAGTTTGATTAGCAAATAATTGACCAGATCTGGGCATTGGTTTGCATTAGAAATTGCTAAAAATAAAGTCATACCACACTCACTGCACTCCAAGATAAACCAGATCTCAGTAATCATCTGCAATACAACATACCTTCTATGAAGGAAAATATTTCAAAATCTGGGAAAGTGTTAACTGACTTTGCATGTGATTATTTTAGCACCAGACCAAAAGAGTATGTTTCTACCGGGTTGTATTTCTTCCTCAAAAATTAAAATAAATTTGGAAATTAAAAAGCATCTGAGGAAGGAATGCCAAAGGAGAAAGGTCTTGGGCAAGTGTAACTAATTAAATCACAGACAAGCAAAAATGCAAAACATTGTAGGAAACTTAAATTGAAACATCAAGTAAGGCCTTTGAAAATGGTTCTGTAATTTTGGAGAGAGATTTGTGTTGATGTACATTTGGGGGCATCGTGAAAATATAGCTGAAATGAAAATGTACTTGCCAGGGCACCTGGGTGGCTCAGTTGGTTTAGCGACTGACTCTTGATTTTGGCTCAAGTCATGATCCCATGGTCATGGGTCAGCTCTGTGCTGATCGTGGAGCCTGCTTAAGATGATCTCTCTCCCTCTCTCTCAGAAAGGGGAGGGGAGGGGGAAAACAAAGAAACAAAAAAATTGGGGAGTGCCAAAAAACTGGGAGGGAAAACTATCAAGGATAAACTTTTTAAAAACACTCTTTAGAATCTCAAGAGTAGACAAGCAGCCATCAGGTAAGAGAAGAGAGTGCAGGACTATTGGACAGAATCAGGGTTCAACAAGGTTAGCAGCCAGAGTCCAGGGGCATAAAAAGATGTTACTGCTGAAGGTAACTGAGCCATCAGGTGAGGACCACACATTCTACGAAGGACAGAGGACAAGTATGAGAAGACTAAGAGACGGGCGAGGCCAAGCACAAGCTGTTTTATTGTCAGACACTGAGAGCTAGTCCTTGTAAAACTGGCAGAGGAGGAGCTGGGGCTATTGGGAGCCAAGGAGGGCCCTGAAAGGCCGGGAGCAGTCACAGGAGAACGGCAGGCAGGCGAGTTCCGGAGACCTGAGGGTTGGGGAGAAGAGCGCTGACAGGAAGGAAGCGGCAGATGGAGGTGAACGTGACCAGAGAGGCAGAGCATCTCCTGCCAGAGTGAAACAATCTTTGCCATAAACGTGCAAGTGAGGGAAAGCAGGACTGACAGTCAGAGAAGAGAGGTACCAAGCAGCCTCTGGGAGAGTTAGTTTAGGCTTGCACAAGAGAGAAGTCAATGGCCTGCGGGGGCGACATTCATCACCAAACTAAATTGGTGTGAACGTGGATGGCCTCGGCGTGTGTGATTCTATGCTTCTCCCCCATGGAGCCTAGCAGCTGAGCCTAGCAGCTGAGGAGAAGAGCTGAGAACACTAGCTGAGACAGTTTAAGTGTTAGCAGTGCATATGGGGAAACTATGAGGCAGATCACAGGACAAGGGAACTGTGGGTGGAAAAATAAATCTCTAATATAATGAAGACTGGAGGCTAAAGAAAGGCAGGCGTGTGATGAGCTGGAAGGCAGTCAGTGATGAAGATGCCACAGAAAGGCTGGAGTGACGACTGATCTCTGTGGTCGCAGGCCCAGAGGGCAGTGTCAGAGACGGAGAGGACCGGACAGAGATCTCTGAAACAAGACGCACTAGTTGTATTCAGGGCTGCATTGCTGGTGAAGTGCATCTGAGAAGCCATACAAGTCAGGTGAGGGAGGAATCTGATTGACTTTTGACAGAGAAATCAAAACCATCAAATGGTAAAGTACGTGAGTAGAATTGGCCTTAAAAATCTAAGCCAGGAGAAGATATGAAAAGCAATCGGTGATTTTATGGCATGCAAAGAAAAATACTTCTCGAACACACTGAATGCCCAAATTTTCACTCAAATTTACACACACACACACACGATTCTTGTCATTCATGCATTAGGAAAATCTAACTTTTCCCACAAATACTCAATTGCAAGAAGATGCAACTCATCGTTTAAATATCCCAGAAGTTATTCAACCCAGACCCCAATCTTCACCGAGTGTTTAGATTTTTAGCCTTGCTTCCTCTGACTTTGGGACTAGCACACTGAGGCTTGGTTTTTAATCACATAGAAGTGTCATAAAAGGTTACCCTACATTGACTTTTATGAGGTTTTCATTTTGTTTGCCTTACTTTCCTTAGGCTACAGAAAGACTGTATTTTCAAACAATCAAAAGGGTAGTTTAAAACAAAAATGCTTCTAATGAACCTGCCTTTGCCAACAGATGTTTTATATTCAACCAGGATAGGATCTTCAACTTAGAAGAAGCGTAAGCATTATTCAACTTGGTAGTTTTTGGAATTTATTTACTTCTCAGTAAGATTTTTATCGCACAGCCACACTGTACAAAGAACACAACAAACTTACACAATGGCAAACGTGGCAATGCGGGAAGTGCGACTTACCAGGTATCACTGCATTTGAAAAGACTAAGACTACTTCAAGCAGTTCTTATGCCTGTGTTATACATATTTGCAATGGAAAATACAAGAAAAAGGAGCATATAATAGAAGCGGCTACATAAATTCAACACGCTTTGTTTCAGGTAGCATAAACTTAATGTTTCTCATAGTAGTTCAATACACAGTAACTCTCTGGATGGAGGTTACACATCAAGGCAATTGCAAATCAAAGGAAGGGAGAAGAAACAGTAACCACAGGATGGGATAGAGGTGGTAGCTTATGTGACAACAGTGATTATTTTGCAACATACATGTGTATCAAATCGACATGCTGTAGACCTTGAAATTCCACAATGTTACAGGTCAATTAGATCTCCAGAAAGCTGGAAACATAAATATAATGAAAGGGGGAGAGAAAACAAAATACAATTTCACTCTAAGAACATGGGCAATTTAATTTTTTGTTCAAACTCATCATCATTTATTATTAAAGGCCCCCTGTCAAACAAGATTTCAGATGTGTCCACATCTAAGGCTTTCAAGATTCAATAATCGTTTGCAAATGTATGCCATAGATTTATTTTTAAAACACAATTCATTCTACATTGTGGAAACATCTAAGGCTGTATTTCCTTTAGAATATTATCTTTATGGTACTAGTCTTTACAATATAGGATATAAAGGAATTATTACCAAAGAACAGTCAAATTAAGAGACAATACCACCATGAAGAGAGAATAGCAATTTTATAATAGTCATTCCATTTCTAAGAATATTTTCCAAGAAAATAAAACTTTCAAATGTCCTAGCATCCATCACTATATCACAATCATCAGCCCTTTCTCCTGGCTGCTCCAATCTGCTAAAAATATTTGCTTCCTTCACTCTGAAATCCCGACAGGCAAGGGATGCTTGTTTTACTTCAGAGGATTTACTTCTAGGAAGTCAAGGTAATTAATCTATTTTATTCCCTCAGTGACACTCTGGCTGCCATAGAACCTAGATTCTCAAAATTAACTTTTGCTCAAAAACATTTTTAAGAGGATAGTTTAAACTTTTATCAGATAGAAATTTCCAGCGTTAGAATGATGAACTAGATAAACGGGAGTTTCTAGAAGATACCCAACTTCGATTTTCCTTACTTCTTTTAGCCCAGCACAACATTGCATGGAAGGAAAAGTTAGCTTGGCTCCAATGTGACAGAGACTGGGCTGGTCTAGTCAGACTGCACATGGAAGAGTTGATAGGGTGTGCCGGTTGTTCAAAGGGGCAGCAAAATGGGTGAAAGAGAGAGACACAGGCTTCCAGTTAGGGAATAAGTCATGGGAATAAAAGGCATAGCAAAGGGAATACAGTCAATGGTACTGTAATAAAGTTGTATGGTGACAGATGGTAGCTATGCTTATGGTGAGCATAGCATAATGTATACTGTGCAATCACTATGTTGTACCCCTGAAACTAACGTAACACTGGGGGTCCACTACACTCAAATTTTAGAAAGGAGGGTGGGGGAGAAAAGGCAAGAAGCATCACCTTCTGTGATCCTCAGGAGAGGTAACAGTCACCAGTCAGACATCCCATTTGTCCAGCAAAATTGTAAAGCTTACACTACCTCCTGTTGCTTGATTTTACTCAAAACCGAGTCCAAAATCATAGTCCATGAACAAAACCAGGAATTCACTATTTTTGGTGAATTTAATGAGTTTAGGTGATTCTGAGCGGATTTTTTTTTAACTTTTTTTTTTATTTATTTATTTTTGGGACAGAGAGAGACAGAGCATGAACGGGGGAGGGGCAGAGAGAGAGGGAGACACAGAATCGGAAGCAGGTCCAGGCTCTGAGCGGTCAGCCCGGAGCCCGACGCGGGGCTCGAACTCACGGATCGCGAGATCATGACCTGAGCTGAAGTCAGATGCCCCAATTCTGAGCGAATTTTAAAGAAAATGCCATCTATTTAGCAAATACTGAAACTGTGAAATAACATGGTTCCTAAAGCCAGACAAGGGAGTATGAAAACCAGACTCTGCTTTTTCCGAAGGGCAGGATAAGGACTTAGCTGAGGATAGTTGTGATCCATCATGATCCAGGAGCACTTTACTTGTCGCACCAATTAAACATAAACAAACATAAACATAAACAACAAAAGTCATAGTCCTGTTTGGGGAATTTTCCACTAGGGAATATTTTCTCATCAACATCTTGTGTCAACCACATTTTAAACTCATCATCAGACTTCCTAATCAAATCTGCATCCCAAAATAGAAAGTAAATTTTAGTGGTTCACCTGACAACAGCAGCAGGGTCCACCATATGGCATTCACGCATCTGGGACGCTGGTGTTCATCACTGCAGGAAATTGCTTTGTTGGAACTACCATGTTGGAAATAATCTCTCAGAAAAAATATAATCGATTTTATCGTACACAATCAAGGGGAGAGCCTTACCATCCATCTTTCTTAGAGAGGGACATCATTTGTAATGTATGTGAAATTCAGTTCATGTGAAAAGGAATTTAACCTCTACTTAATTCCCTCAGGTGTGAGTCGTGGCCTTGCCCCATTTCTAGAAAGAAATCTGTACCTTGTAAGTTCTGTACTTAGTAATAAATGTGAGTTGCAGTACCTCACATGGGAATCCATAACGGACACTGTGAGGTCAAATTAATTTCCGAAAACATGCCCTATTGGACAGAAGAGAAAGAGGCTGTGTGGCTATATATAACGTTCCCAAGGAAACTAGTGGTGAGTTTGCTGTGGGGATGGGTGGAAGATGTCCTAGGCCACAGGCTTTCTCTGAAGCCTACAGAATTCTGAACATTTTTACCGAAATGGAAAGCATGCATCATAAGGCATTTCCCTCATGTACAAAGCAAGATTTGAACAATGTGACCCCAGGCAAACATCTAAATCCCAACATTACGAGGTTAAGAGTAAATAAAAGACTAATACTGGTCGTAAAGAGGCCCCACACCTCCTTCCCTCCCCAAATTCTGGCACACTCAATCTTCTAATTATAGAATAAAAGTACCATTTTAAAGGTTTGGCCTTTCAGTCTTGTGAGAATTAAGTTGCTAGAATAAAAGCAAAGGGTTCGTGAAGGCTCTGTGTTTATTTTAATCATGGTAATTTAGTCACAGAGGGTTGACAAGGCTGACCTTACTCGAGGACCCGAATGCTTCAGAAGTTACATTCGTTTCTATTAAAATTAATTTAACTCTGCCTTTAATATTCCTTCTTTACAGAGAAAGAAAGGTATGTGATCTTCCAGAGAACAAAGGAACAATCCCTTGTCATTCACCATTCAGCCTCTCTAAGGTTCTCTTTCAAATTGTGTGGAGACTGATCTAGTATTACCACCACCTTCTACAGCTTTGAACCCTACTAGGAAAAGTGTGTAAGCCTTTTTTTTTTTTTAACTCTAACTTCTGTTTTAATCAAAATACCTTTTTTTATTTTTAAAATCAATAATGGAGTCAGAAACTGCTATTTTCTCTTGATTTGGAGAAAACCTAGTTCTTCAAAGGACAGGAAGATAAACCAAGCCTTCAGGTTAACCGTACTAAAAATAAAGCAACAAACAGGAAATGCATAGCTTAAATAAGAACCAAGTGTTAAGAATACATGACATTTATTAAACATCTTATTATCAGATGCTACGTGAAATACTATGAAGTATTTTTACTATAAACTCCTGTTTAATCATATGAGGTAAACACTATAATTATTCCATTTCAACAGATCAGTTTTTCCTCTTTAAAACTCACACAAAGGATGCTAACGTTACCATTGTTCTTTAGCATTAGGTCATTTTCCCCTTCTGTGTCCTTGTATCTGCCACACCATTCACTCATGTTTGATTGCTGTAACTCAACTAGCTGGCAAATAACCCTAGACACGGCTTTTGTGCAAATGTCTGGCCCTGAATACTTCTAAAATTATCTACCGTGGCGGGGCGCCTGGGTGGCGCAGTCGGTTAAGCGTCCGACTTCAGCCAGGTCACTATCTCGCGGTCCCTGAGTTCGAGCCCCGCGTCCGGCTCTGGGCTGATGGCTCAGAGCCTGGAGCCTGCTTCCGATTCTGTGTCTCCCTCTCTCTCTGCCCCTCCCCCGTTCATGCTCTGTCTCTCTCTGTCCCAAAAATAAACGTTGAAAAAAAAAATTATCTACCGTGGCATAAAGCACAGGTTTAAGAGCATTCCCTCTGCGTTTCCTGTACTACCTGCATCATAATCACCTGTTATGTCTGTAAAGATACAACTTCCAAAGCGACACCGTAAATACAGAACCAGAATCAATGGGGCCTGGGAATCTGCATAGTTGACAAAGCTCCACAGACAAAGATGGAAACAATGGCCTCTACCTGATACAGGCTCCAAGTATCTTTTGCATGTCATGCCCAGCTCTTATTTTTTTTTCAGTAATCTCTACACCCAGTGGGGGGCTTGGACCTACAACCCCAAGATCCAGAGTCACGTGAACTACTGTCTGAGCCAGCCAAGTGTCCCTTAGCTTTTTTTTTTAAATATATGAACCATATTTTACCAGACCCACACAAGCATATAATAGGCACTTGAGGTGTGGGTTGAATATTTTTCTCTCCTAAAACTAGCATTTGCAGAGATATTTCTTAAGTTGAAGTCATAGAAGAGATTATTAGGAAAGGGAACAATTATTGGCGTTTATATGTGTAAGAGAAATATTGCTTATCTACCAGGCATCCCTAGAGATGTATACTTCCTGTCCAATTGAAAGAGCAGCCATCCAGGGTTCCAACGCCATGAAAGGACTCTGGATTCCTCTGAGTCATTAAGTAATTTCATACAACCAAGTAAAATCTGATCATTTCCTTTAATTTTTAATATGACAAGTAGACCTCCATGAAGAAAACAGTCCTGACTTCACATCTATGTATCAAAAACATACATGAGCCCATTTGTTCTAAGAGGAATCTTTTTCTGCACTTTAAATCTTAGTTGATAGATTTTTTTTTTAAATTTTTTTAATGTTTGTTTATTTTTGAGAGAGAGAGCACACATGGAGAAGGTGCAGAGAGAGGAGACACAGACTCCAAAGCAGGCTCCAGGCTCTGAGCTGTCAGCACAGAGTCTGATGCAGGGCCCAAACCCATGGACTACGAGATCATGACCTGAGCTGAAGCCAGACAGTTAACTGACTGAGGCACCCAGGCACCCCAGTTGATGGATTTAAACATAATACAACACAAAAAAGTATAATACCCTACTTATATTACTAAAAGCACTCACTACTGCAAAATTTAAAAGTACATCAAGGAACAGAATGATTTTTTTTTTAAGTTTACTTATTTATTTTGAGAGACCGAGAGAGAGAGAGCATGTGGAAGGGACAGACGGACAGAAAATCCCAAGCAGGCTCTGCACCGTCAGCGGCGATGCAGGGCTCGAACTCACTAACTGTGAAATCATGACCTGAGCTGAAATCAAGAGTCAGACACTAAATTGACTGAGCCACCCAGGTCCCCCAAGGAATGGAATGATTAACGGATTCCACAAGTGAGGTGAAAATGACAGCAATCTGGCTGTATACAGATAGACTATACCTGGCAAAGCAGTAAGTAGGGGTTTTGTATCTAGATGCATGTACTTGATTATCCATCCTTCATGATTTGGGGGAGACCCAAAATCAAATAGATGTTTGTGATCCAGGACTTAGTAGTGCATGCCCAGTTAGATCAGCATGGTCAATGGACCTGGCAAGGTTAAGGCCACTGCACTGACCATAGTTCTGGCTCTCAGCACCTCCTGTTCATTCTCCGCCACACTAAGGATAGGTCAAGTAGAATAATAGGGGCGCCTAGGTGGCTCAGTCAATTAAGCATCAGACTCCTGATCTGGGTTCAGGTCATGATCTCGTAGTTTGTGAGTTCAAGCCTTGCATCAGGGTCTGTGCTGATGGTACAGCTTATGCTCTCTCCCCCCACCTTGGGCTCTTGCTCTCAAAAGAAATATGTAAGCATAACAATTTTTAAATAAATACAGTAGAAGAATAGAGAAGACAAACCACGCACTCGAATCACATCTTGCTCCTGGAAGTCCTCCTCAGTGTAGTGATCCTTGAGGCATTTCTGCCCCTACCCATCCGGTCTCTTTCAAAGTATCTTTTCTCCTCTTCAATTTCCCATCTTATTACAATTATCAGCTCCTTCTCCTGCAAATGCCTCTAAAAACAGCCCTAGCCAACCGTAGTTGTGTTGCAGAATATTTTTATTATATACAAAGTTATTCTTCTCTAAGCCTCGCTTATTAAATTCGTGCTAATTCCACAATTTAGATAGATTTATTTAGAACACTTTCACATCCAAATACACACTGCTAGGAAAACCTTCCCCCCTGGAGCTTCTATCATATCACGGTAGGTGATAACACTGCTTCCTGAACACAGTAATAACATGAATGATCTAAGTGGTGTAATTTTATCCATGTCCTCTGTTCTTTAACACGTATTCCCATCACAGTTTAACCTAAGGGGGCATTTAAAATAAAAGTGTGAGTAGGTTTCCACTATGGGGAATACGGGCTAAGGAATAGAAGGAAACACAGCTGACGGCTTTAAGCCCTTCTTCATATGCCCACCACTGAACACAGTATAGATAATTCAACAGCAATTCCATCTGTTTCAGTGGGGGCCCCACTGATCAATAGTGAGCAACAGGACTGCAGTTTTACCACATCTTCTCTCATACCCTTGCCTGGATATGTCGATTCATACCATTAGTTCAGCCAATATCAGGACACGTTTTAAGCTAGACAGGTAGCCAGCTTTTTGATGTAATGCTCCAGAAGCAGCTTTGGGGGATTGTCTTCCAGAGGTCAACAGTGTGTGGATGTTACAGAAGTCGAGAACACACCTGCAATGAGCTTTTGCTATTACATAAGGATAATCGATCTCAAACATGGGGACGTGGGAATGTGGGAATAAATCAAAGCCTAACTAAAGGTATCAATCTATGCCAGGACCAGGGATGGGGGCTTTAAGAGGACCACTTGGACACATGGCCATTCTTAGTAGAGGTCTCAAATCTACACTGACAACTTTCTGGCTCAGTGCAAGAGCCATTAACTTGTTGAACACGGTCACTTAGACGAGGTTATGGTGACCTGGCTTAGCTTTTCCTTCTTCTCCTTTTAAAATTACTGAGGTCCTGAAAAATGAATGTGGTCTGGGCCTCTCCTGATGTCTGCTAGCCTTCAATCCAATCCATAACTGTTTCCTGCAGTGATGCTATTTGGGCAGGTTTTGTGTTTGCACCGAGCAGGCAGACAATATTCTTGCTGTGAAGTATTAACCTACAACTAGCCTTGGGCAAAATTATGAAGAAGGCAAAAATTCTCATCAAGCCGTCTCAGCCTTTGCCTCTTCTTCCATCTTGTTGTTCATTCATTCTTTCTCCTAATGCTCACTTCCGTCTCTGACCCTGCTCTCAGGCAAGGACCTAACAACTTTTGCACACTGATCCAAACTTAACTCCATGTGTTGCTTACTCTGGAAGAATTTGCATGTAAGTCCTATCTCTCATTAATGAAGAGGTTTGTTTCATTCTTATAAAAATCATGGGGAAATTAAGAAATAGGCTGTCAGCACACACAGAGTAAAAGAGCAAATATCAAGACACAGGATGACTGGACTAAGGTTTGTTGGTCCTAACATGTAGATATGCAAGTACATGCACTGATGAGCAAAGTGCATGTTCAGAGAAACCAAGTGACTTTTCAAAGATTGTGCTCTTGGATGAACTATAGGGAACTCCTTGGGGCAGAAAAGTTGCTAGGGGGAATCGACTAACTACAGTAATAAAACCCCGTATCTAACTGGTACATGGAAGGAGAGAAGACATTATAAAAGCAATCAGTTCAGAGCAACCCTGGGTACACAAAACTGAGCATGGCCTGGCTGCTCATTTCTATCCTTTGTTCCTACTATTCACCCCTGAAAAGTGTCATATTGTCCCTAGATGGAAAGCAAAGATTTCAACCTGCAGAAATTCCAGATATCCGTATGTTCACATAGAGTAGCCAAAACCCCCCGAAACAAAACAGAAACAGTAATATAAAAACCAACAGTTTGTTTCAGAAGTAGATAAACCATCTTTGCCTCCGGTTCCTCCGGGTCAGGTGAGATAGAAACCTAGTCACTGATGTAGACCAGGCTTTTCTTACTCAGACGCTAATGAGAGCAGACTTTGGACAAAGAGTCTCACGGAGCAATCTTCTGCCCTGCACAACTCACAGAGGTACTGCATGAGAACTCACATTTATTTCAGCATCGTTCTGTGCCAACCTCTGTGCTACATGTTTCATGTGTAGTCTCATTGCATACCTTGCCATTAGGTACACCAGGCTAAGTATTTTTATAGGTCAAGACACTGAGGCTCAGAGAGAAGGGAATTTTTCCTTGGGCTCGGTGACCACCCTGAGTATCAAGAGCCTTTTTCAGAGACTGGAACATGTCCACATGAAAAGCATCACAGTCACACATTTGTGGGAAAAATCGTTCTTCTCAAACATTTTAGCTTCCAGATTATTAAAGCCTCCCAGCCTCTATTTCTCCTTAAATGCATATCCTGTCAGCTCTTAGATTACATACTTTTTAAGGGCAAGTTCTATGTCTACTGTAACTTTCTATCTCCACGCCATTTCATTTGCAAATTATCCTCTGGAAAGGCAACTGATTTATGTCCAGCAATGGACTCTGTCTGAAAAAAATTTACCAATGAATCATGGCAATCTTCACTCAGCCCACACCACGATTAGGGGCAATATCTGTTAGAATTTCCCCAAAATTGATAATATTCCTAATTAGGAATATAATAGAAGTATTTGCTAGTAACATAAAGGATATATTTGAATGTCCATAAAACCTTTAAGATTTGCCCCCATGTATTGCCGTCCGATGGATGCTTTGTACATGAAGGTGAGCTAGCAAGAATCTAACCATCTCATTATCCTTCAACTGGATCTAGGAGCAAAACTGAGAATACCACAGGGGTTTAAAGATATCTTATCAACGTACTTTTTCCTACCCGTTAAGAACTCTTCTTAGAAACCATCTATAATAGCACATAATACTTTATCAGGTGAACACACATCATACTGGGCCAGTTTTAATTAAAAGATAAGCCTGATTTATAATTACTAGCCTATTTGCGTACCAATAATTAGCTCACTAAATCTTTAACAGGAGCTCTAAAGAGCAGATTAAACAAGGTTTTGGCTATCTTCAAAACAGTACTATTGTGCTTGGCGAATTTCTTCATAGATGAGAAAGTTAAACTGTGGTTCACTTCAGGTTAAATTATTCCCTCATTTTTAATTAGTCAATTTACATTCAAGAGGCTGTATGATGGCACCACAATCTTTGTTTCTACAGGGTTTGCTCCAACTGAATTATCTTTCAACACAGAGTTTACAGTTTCCTCCTGGAAATTCCTGCTTACAAGGCCAACATCACCTTGCTCACCTCATCTCCCACTGCATGCTCCCGGATGTTCAGCACTCTAAGCAGAGGACAACAAGGGACAGAGAAGAATGTGCTCTTGGTCATCCTAACCAGACATGCACACTGCACCACTCACTCCATCAAGAAATTGATGGGAAACTAGGGGAGGGAGACTGGCAATGATGAAACTGGAAAACAAAGAATCATCATCTCAGAGGGGCACCCAGGTGGCTCAGTCGGTTAAGTGTTGGACTCTCAGTTTCAGATCACATCATAATCTCACAGTTTCGGAAGGTGGATCCCCACATCAGGCTCTGTGCTGATGGTGTGGAGCCTGCTTGGGATTCTCTCTGCTCCTGCCCTTATCATGCTTTCTCTGTCTTTCTCAAACCAGCTTAAAATTTTTTTAAAAATCATCATCATCATCTTAGAGAAACCTGTAACAATATCAAGTGATTTTTTAACCTACAATTTTTCATTAAAAAAATATATTTATAAAATTAAAAAAACTTGGGGTGCCTGGATGGCTCAGTTGGTTAAGCATCCAAATTCAACTCAGGGCATGATCTCACAGTTCGTGAGTTCGAGCCCCACATCGGGCTCTGTGCTGACAACTCAGAGCCTGGATCCTGCTTCTGATTCTGTGTCTCCCCCTCCCTCTCTCTGCTCCTCCCCTGTTCATACTCTCTCAAAAATTAAATAAAAACATAAAAAAACCCTCAAAATAATAAAGAATTTTAAACAAAATAAATTCAAAAGGTCCCCTTCCTGCTTTCCCACTACCCAGAGCTGACAATTCCTAATTTTATCATTTCCACATTGTCCAAGAATCTGACTATATATAGACATATACGTTTTACATCACAAAAAGAACACACTTTTTTCATGATTCTGCAATACTCCTCTCTGAATCAATTTACTCTTCATGTCTCAATATGTGATGTGTTCATTTTAAGTTAACCTGTACTCTATTGTGTATCTAGATCATAATTCACTGTTTAACGCTGCTCTTCATGAACATTTAGGCTGTTTGCCACTTTTTTCCTATTATACACTGTAATAAACATCCTCGTACCCACCCCCGCTTTGGGCACAAACCCAAGTATAGCCACATGATAAGTTTCTTGAGGAAGAAGTGCTGAATAAGTATTATGCCCGTTTTCACTTTTAGTGGGAAATGTCAAAGGTCAGACCAGTATACATTCCTGGCAGCACTCTGTGAGGGGGCATGCTCCCCCACATTCTTGCCAAACCCCAGTATCATCAACCTCTCCATCTTCTCCAATGTGATTAGGAAAAGGGAAACCTTTCATTAAGAGCCTCCTATCGACATGGCAGCAGTGCCCTTTTATAGAGTCGACATACATAAGCTGACCAGGTCTCCAGGGAGGTTTCTATCACTGTAATCACAGTGTCAGCAATGATAGATTTTTCCATTCTTGTTTCATCTAATAGATAATCCTTGTGATGGATGTGCCTTGTGATGTCACATAGCAGTGACATTTATGATTATGATGTTGCATAGCACAAACACTGAACTGTAGTTGGACAAGCCCTGGGAGACAGGACTTAGAGTGGCACAGGAGCTAGGGAAACAGGACAGGTCTCTCACTCACAGACCTGCTCTAGGCCAACCTCAGAGCACTACCTTCCCCCCAGGGCACCCCAGGATCTTCCACCAGGACCCACCTCTTTTCCTCACCTATATATAAATCCAATCATTTGCTCCCTAGCTTTGTGCTAATGGGCAAGTTACTGACATTACTGCTTTGCTTTTTTTCTTCTGTAACATGTAGCTGGTAACAAATTCTTTTCTTAAAATTGACATAAAAGCATTACATTGCATAATGTATTTCAAGTAATAGGCACAGTGCTTGGCAAGTAGTAAAAGTGTAAAATTGCTATTTTTAGGTTACTGGGGGGGGGTTATGCATTTATCCATTAAGAAAAAAAAAAAGGGACCCATTTCACATATTCAAGAAATGAAGACATGGATTGTTCTCATCCCCAAGCCTTAAACATGTAATCCCAGAATTGGTTTTAAATCCATCTGTGCCAGTGCCACTTTATTTTTTTTTTTAATATATGAAATTTATTGTCAAATTGGTTTCCATACAACACCCAGTGTTCATCCCAAAAGGTGCGCTCCTCAATACCCATCACCCATCCTCCCCTCCCTCCCACCCCCCATCAACCCTCAGTTTGTTCTCAGTTTTTAACAGTCTCTTATGCTTTGGCTCTCTCCCACTCTAACTTTTTTTTTTTTCCTTCCCCTCCCCCATGGGTTTCTGTTAAGTTTCTCAGGATCCACCTAAGAGTGAAACCATATGGTATCTGTCTTTCTCTGTATGGCTTATTTCACTTAGCATCACACTCTCCAGTTCCATCCATGTTGCTACAAAAGGCCATATTTCGTTCTTTCTCATTGCCATGTAGTACTCCATTGTGTATATAAACCACAATTTCTTTATCCATTCATCAGTTGATGGACATTTAGGCTCTTTCCATAATTTGGCTATTGTTGAGAGTGCTGCTATAAACATTGGGGTACAAGTGCCCCTATGCATCAGTACTCCTGTATCCCTTGGGTAAATTCCCAGCAGTGCTATTGCTGGGTCATAGGGTAGGTCTATTTTTAATTTTCTGAGGAACCTCCACACTGCTTTCCAGAGGGGCTGCACCAATTTGCATTCCCACCAACAGGCCAGTGCCACTTTAATAAGGATGCTTCTCAAAGTCACTCCATCAGCAGTAGCTTCTCTAGTGTACTGATTTCTGGGATAGAGGTCAGTCAGTCCCTAACACTCCGGCTTGTAAAATTCCTCTCAACTCCACCCTCCTGAAATGCTTTATAAGCTCCTCTGTTGACTTGGTTCACTCTACTTTAGAAGTACAGCTTCCCTTCACTGAATAAGCAACATCTTCAGCTTGTCACATCCGATATGGAGTGGTGGCCTCTTCTTTGAACAGCATATATGGTACATCTGTAGAAAAACTCTAAGACTAACACAGTCCCTATAGGTGCTACATAGTAAAATTTACCTCCCTCTCTTTTCCCCATGAAAATTGCCATCTCTAGCATAAGCTAAGTTTCATGAAAGGAAAAAGCCTTGAGAAATAATACAAGTTTATTGTTATGTCAGATCTTATTCTCATCCTCCCCCTCAAGGAGAGAAAAAGCTCTCTTTCTTAGTGGAGAATTAATGTCGATTAGTTCATATGAAAACTGGTTGGTCCTGCCACATAAGTCAATAGACATAGGAATGGCAATGTAATTTGGGTCCACCTCAGGGTATGTGATTTTAAAATTACCTATGTGCTACATAGGATGCTAATGACCAGGCACAAACCCTCAACCTGCTGTGGATCATTTATTGGCAGATAAGATTATTTGCACTGGAACTTCCTTAGCTTTCTTGTTTGAATTCCACCGCACTCACTTGCAAGCTCTGCTCTAACTGGCTTTCCATGGCTCCCTGACAGTTCTCACTTTTTCAGGTTTCTGTATTTGTGACCAAGCTTCCCCCGCTGCCTCAAAATACTGTCTTTTCCAACCCTCACGTAGCAAACTCCTACCTGTCCTTCATGGCTCAACTCAAATGTCTCTTCCATCCCTTTGCCCTTCTTCATCCCACTCTCCTCCCTCAACACTCTACCTATGTCTCAGGTTAGCTCTTGCCACATACATCCTAATTTATCTATTTCTCCCCTCTTCTGAGATCTTATGCCTCTTGAGGACATACACCTATGATACAGTTTTCAAGTCTTTTACGTCCAACACTTTACAAATAACAGACACATACAGTGTCTCCATTCACTTGCACTATTCATATAAAAATTCACCCACAGCCCATGGTAACTCAAAAAGAATTTGCAAAACCAGCAGAGGTTTGGCTTTCCATCCTCTCCATTGATTTTGGTGTCATTTTTATGCATTTTAAGTTACAAATGGATTTCCCCAATGGCTATCAGAGACATAAGGATTTGAAAGCATAAACCAAATACCTTGCCTTTTTGCATTGTCTTTGTGTCAACAGCCTAGTCTACAAGGCTTGAGGAGTAGCACATCCACAGACAGGGTAGCAATGGTACTGAAATTCCCGAGTTGGGATCCACAAGTGTCTAACATGCTCAACAAACCAGCTCAGTCCATCCTGCCCCTAAAGAACCTGCAAAAATGCCGAGGGCTAAGCATTCAATTAGTAACTGCTGAGTGAATGTCTACCCTTTTTATATCCTCTCCAATTAAAGCATTCCCATTCATATCCAAGTATCATGCTCAAGTTTTTGCCACAGAGACTTCATGCAATCAGAGGTTAAAAAGACCACAATCTTGTCACATTTGACAATTTGGGTTATAAAGCATATGAAAACATATGCTTCCAGGTTTCTGAGGCCCCTCTATAAGGAGAGATGGGTAGGATAATGAAGGGTAGGATAAAGAGAAGGATAAACCACTGGAGATGTCCTAAATTCCACAAATTTGTGACATTCATTTCCTTATGAAATACAAAGTAAGTACAGAGAACCACAATACCAATTATTCTAGGACGTCAAGCTGCAAGAGTTACCCAACTGGCTGTCCTGCTCCTCTGTTCTAGTCCTGTCACATAACCACTGTGGTCATGATACTACTGTGGGCCAAGACCTGTAAGGCCATTGTATGACCTACAGATGCCCAACTTCCCAGACTACCACTGAAAAGCATCCATACACTGTCTCTCAACCAAACACCCTGATGAAATCTCCTATTCCACTAAATGTAAGCTCCAATCAGGGAGAAACCACTCCCATTTATTAACCTCTTACTGTATATATGCCAGGAACTGTGTGTTTAATAGGGAGATATTTATTCATTTACTCCTGACAACAGCCCTGTCTTGGATTAGAGATCGGGCAATTTCAACGTTTTTTTTTTTATTTATTTTCGGGACAGAGAGAGACAGAGCATGAACGGGGGAGGGGGCAGAGAGAGAGGGAGACACAGAATGGAAAACAGGCTCCAGGCTCTGAGCCATCAGCCCAGAGCCTGACGCGGGGCTCGAACTCCCGGACGGCGAGATCGTGACCTGGCTGAAGTCGGACGCTTAACCGACTGCCCCACCCAGGCGCCCCTAGAGATCGGGCAATTTAAACCTAAAATGATAATGTAGGCCATGCAGCTGGAAAATAATGTAGCTAGAATGTGCATACTCATTCCCAGACCTCTTAAACCAAAAGGTATTCTAAACGGGTCTGTGATTTCTGACTTCAACCCTTACCTGTATCCTCTGTGGCCAGGATGGTGCCAGGTTATTAGATAGCCGGCAATATTATTATAGTTATTATAGTCCCTCAATAAAATTTAGTTGAATAAGTAAAACAGGATCCTATGGGTTCTGCCTGTTCTCTTGCTTTTTGGCTATACTGACAAAGCCCACCCACTCTTGCTTCAATCCCTTTTTCAAGTTCGTATTCTTCCATAATGCTCTCCACCACTGGCCTTGCCAGTTCACTTTGGTCTTTAATTCGTTATCTATACTAGAAAGTCACCACTAGTGCTCTACATGCCTTCGATGTTTATGTATTTGTTGCCCTTGTTTTTCTTTTTTTTATTCATATGGAGTCATTCATCCTTAAACTGGATATATCACCTAGCTGAATGTCTTCCTGCCACCCCCACCCTGGCATGGCGGATATAGACATTTTCTGTGGACTGCACTGTATTTGACTGTAACACAACAAGATTACAAATTCTTTGGGAACACTGTTGTTTTGACAATCAGGAGCTGATCTCTTTCAAATATAAAGTTGGTCTCTTCTGTTGTGGACAAATTGTTATTTTATTTCTTTAAACTGAACAATTATTTTCTGACGGCACGACATCATCAAGGATCAGAAAAGTAACATGTAAACTCAGCCCCTGGGACACCCCCCCCCCCCCCCCCCAGGGTAATAGAGTATCTGTGGGCTCATTACCTTTCCTATCCTATTACCTGGTGAGCTGATGAGAAGGTGCCTATAGCTGTTTCACCCCCTCACATAGAAATGAATCTAACATTCTGATAGACTCATTACTTTTTGGCCCTGCCTTTTCAGGAGTAGAATGAAAAAAGAATACAAGTAGATCTCATATATGGTAACCTTTATTTCTAAGCTTAAGGAAGGCAGGGTCTAAAATCTTTATGTAAATAAAGTGAAAGCACTTATTATTGAACAAGAAGCCCAAACGGTCTCACTGTGATTCTTTCCTCTTATAGGACTTTTAATGTTCTCTTCTTCCAAATCTAGGCTTCGGGGGTGGGGGGGGGTGGGGGGTGGAATCAGGCATCAAGTTTTGCTACCTGATATTTGGCAGTTTCAGGTCCAAGTTTAAGGATGCTAATAAATGAATGGAAATTCCTTTAAATAAATTTACAACAGGCGTGTATGTGTAGCTTTAAGCAGACTTTAAGTTGGTAAACTTAATGATGATTGAAAAACCACTTATGGCACTTGACAGACCTCTCCCAAGGTCAAAGGAGATTTTAGATTTTATCATGTATTTACCACATTCCCCAAAGTCCCCCCCTTCATCTCCATTTTCACCCTAACAATGGAGCACCATGTTCCTTCTCCTTCCCCATGTGGCCATCACTTTCTTTCCCTCTCTGCTCTTCTTCTCATTCCATTTCAAAATCTTCCACCTCCTTGGCTCTACCGCAAATATCTGGAAAAAGTCACCAGGGCTCTTTTGGGGGCTCCACTTTATACCTGATGCTGTTGCCCATCCCATTGACTCACATTACTTTGTGACCCCATTTAGCCAGACTCTCTCCTCAAGCTTAGTTTCTTTGACGTATTCATTGCTACCACCCCCTCCTGCCCCCATTTCTCACCCTCTTCTTCCTGTACGGGTGCATCCTAAAACATCTATTTCCCTTCCCCGAATTTCAAATGACACCATTGTATTAGGTACTCCTTTTCTAGCTCCAATCCTCAACTTCATACTAATCTCCAAAATGGAAATTTAGATAGCCTGTGAAATCTGCTACACAATCTCTCACCATTACCTTAAAGAGAGTTAACTCCAAAACTCAACACAATTTTTCTTTCTTTTACTTTCCAGACGTTTTATTATCTTGTGTCTCCTACGTCAGTGGAGAGTGTTGCTATCCACTGGTTAATTCAAGTAACAAACCTAAAAGGCAGTGTGAATTATGAAAAATATGCCACTAAGCTTCTTTATCATTATCCATTTCTTTATCATCAGCTTTATCAGCTTCTTTACCATTATCAGGATGAAAAATATTTTTATCCGTATACAACTGTCCCAATATAATATTAGAAGTACACTCTACTGGTTAAAGTATGAAGTTATTTAGGAAAAAAAAAATACCTTGGGGCACCTGGGTGGCTCAGTCAGTTGAACATCTGACTCGATTTCCGCTTAGGTCATGATTTCAGGGTCATGGGATAAAGTCCCACATTGGGCTCCGTGCTGAATGTGGAGCCTACTTAAGATTCTTTTTCCCTCTGCCCCTCTCCCTCTTGTACACTCTCTCCCTCTCTAAAATAAAATAAAAAAAATATTTTGATTGCAATTGGTTCTGATACCTTGACTTCAAGAAGGGATCAATTATTACCAGAACATATAGAACACCATGAACCAACACCAAGAATAACCACCCTGAACTAATTTCTAAGTAGGTAGTGCATTAAGGATTGATGGCACGTTTATTACACATTGAAACACTGATACAACCTTATTTCATTTCATTAACTAAAAAGAAGCAGTACAGAATACACACGGGCCATCACTCTCAAGAATATTGTAAAAGATACACTTTGTTTTTTAACTACCATAAAATAGTGTTTTGTTCTCATTTGTTCTATTCATGGCTTATTTATTTGATGTTGCAACTTCTTGACCTTAACTACCTTTTTGGTTTTAAATAATTTCAGACAGTTGTGAAATAAGAGAAAGCCAAGAAAGAAAAAGAAATCACCCATACTCCCATCCCTAATGACATACGTAAAAATTTTCATCACCTTGTGGTCCTGATTCCTGTGCATATTCTGTGTTTGCATTTCTACCCTAGGGTTATGGATTTTGATAGTCTGTTTTATAATAAATGTCATGTATTTTGCCACATTCTCTCCTTCTTCCCTGTATACTGATATATTATGATACTCTCACCCCACCTGTAACTCCACCCACAATCTTCCAATGTTTGGTTTCCTAATTGACACCTGGCAATTGAATTAAACAGTGGCTATTAAATAGTGTTAAACCACTATCAGATTAAGGGTTTTCTTTTTTACCTTAAATTTTATTTAGTAGTATTTCTAGGACGTCTATATCTTTCCAAAGAAAACTAATATATGCATAGAAAATTGAACAATTCTTTATGCACAGGTACAACTGCACAGTGCTCTTTGCATAAAGCAGAACAGACTATAAGCTGGGTCTTTCTGTGCACCATGGAAGAGGATTCCGCTAAGTAATGTTCTATTTTTTTTTACTTTTATTTATTTTTGAGAGAGAGAGGGAGAGACAAAGAGAGAGAGAGAGAGGGAGAGAGAGAGAGAGGGAAGGAGGGAAAGAAATAAAGAGAGCAAGTAGAGGTGGGGCAGAGAGAGATAGGGAGACAGAATCTGAAGCAGGTTCCAGGCTCTGAGCTGTCAGCACAGAGCTGACTTGGGGCTCAAACCCACAAACTGTGAGATCATGACCTGAGCCCATGTCAGATGCTTACCTGGCTGAGCCATCCCAGCCACCTCCACTAACCAATATTCTAATGCAATCTTGTTACAGAGTTCTCTGGCACAGACTTCATAGACCTCTCAAGTTGTTTTTGTAATTTTTTTAAAAATGTTTTTATTTACTTTTGAGACAGAGAGAGACAGAGCATGAGTGGGGAAGGGGCAGAAAAAGAGGGAGACACAGAATCCAAAACAGGCTCCAGGCTCTGAGCCGTCAGCACAGAGCCCGACGCGGGGCTCCAACCCACAGACTGAGATCGTGACCTGAGCTGAAGTCTGACGCTTAACCAACTGAGCCACCCACTCAAGTTGTTATTTTTAATGCTTTCCAACTTTTGCTTTGTGCTTGCTCTGAGCATCTTTACAGGTGTAGAAAGGCTTATATATAAGCCTCGTGTGGAAGACTAATGGGCTTCAGGTACCAGGTACTCAGGTGGACAACCCAGGATTGTGCATCAGTGTGTGAGCCAGTATTCTTGGTTGTAACACTTTTGTAAGAATCCTTTTTAAGAGCTCAAACTATGCAGTCAGATTGCTTACGTTCAAATGCTACCTACATGCCCTGTAAGGCCCTTGAACCATTTGTACCCTCGTTAGTAAGACGAGCCTAATGACACAGCTAACTTCATGGATGTGTTATGAGGATTCAGCAAGTAAATTTATGTAAATAGCTTAAAATTGTGTCTGATACATGTTAAGGTCTTAAAAAAGTTCTCCAAGCAAAGATATTAAGTGCTGAATAATGCATTTTTTTCGTACAAGAGATATTCCCACGTTGGCAACTAATCCCATGGTGTGCCCAATGCACCGACTGAATGAGATCATTATCAGTTATGGAAAGCCAGGTGGCAAATGGGTAGCCTGCAGGTTAGTCTGCAGAAATGTTTAGTTTGGACAACATACATGTCTAAACAGTGCTGCTTCTCTGGTTGACACTGACTGACACACACTCTGAGGGCAGGTCTCATTCCAGAGAAACACAGAAGCTTTAGAGCAGGACGGCACCATTTCCGATGCTGGGTTCACCACTTACAATGTCATCCTGGACACGTTTACTAACCTTTCTTGGCTTCCTTCTCCTTTATCTGCCCATGTGGAAAATATCCCCATCACAAGACCATTATGTGTTAGCCCCTCATGCATATTCAGTACAATGG
Organism: Herpailurus yagouaroundi; assembly: GCF_014898765.1. Lineage (NCBI taxonomy): Eukaryota > Metazoa > Chordata > Mammalia > Carnivora > Felidae > Herpailurus > Herpailurus yagouaroundi. Next base: position 9,599,794 of record NW_024412430.1, on the reverse strand, counting down.
TTACCTTCCTTCCCTAACGTTTCTCAGTAACTCGTAGCCAAATCCACTCCGCTTAATTTTGTATCAAAATGCAAGACATAAATTCCAGTATTTTTTAACTTTTATTTGTTCGTTTGTTTATATAGTTCGAATTAGGTCTTGGAAGCTCAGTAAGAGCTGAGTAAAACCGAGCATTAATGATATTAGGCAGAATTACCCAGGAGACTGATTGTCTGGGTTGAAATCCCAGCTCTAGTACTGACTAGACTATGTGCCCCCGGGCATGTTGCTTGACCTCCCTGGGTCTCAGTTTCTTCATTTATGGAACAGCAATTATAGTTTTTAACTACCTCTTTGGGTTGTTGTGAGGGTTCTGGGAGTTAACATACCTCTGGTGCTTTGGACAGTGCCTGGTGCAGCTTAAGCAGCTTTATGTAAGTATCAGCTGTTATCAACCATCACCATCTTAAATGCCAATTCAGGGCCACACATTAGCACTAAAATTTTAGCAATCCCATTTCAAAGATGCAAAGGTAAGAGAAGGAGAAGATAGGGTGTTCTTTCTCCTTCTCTTACCTTTGTACCTTTGTTTGCACTTCAAGAATGTTGAATCCTAGGTGTGTTTCTTTTTTCTAGCAGGGTGGAGAGTGGTTCAAGAGTGGGGCTGGACATAAGGGGTAAAGGAGATCGAACGGTGCCCATTCCCAATTTGCTGGGCAAACACTTTTTAAAGTAAAATTACATGCAATGCTACCTGAACACATTTGGTGTTGTTCAAGAACACAAAGAAAATGAAAGCTCTATTTTCTCATTATGCACCTTCCTGAGAAAAATACAGATACATTTTGAACTATTATATTGTGTAGTCAGAAAGATATTAGCCCCAGAATTACTCATCCTTCCCAAATTTACTTTTTTGTGTAGTAGTAAAAGTGAGTCACTCCTATGAATAAATTTCTCTTGCCTAAGACTGTCCTCAGAATGAACAAACTGAACTGTCTGCTGGTAGTTTCTATGCAAAATGACAGCAATCCCTGTTTGTACACTAGGATTTCAGTTAAAATGTGTGAGAGAGTCACCCCTAGGGGAAGAAGACGAGCAAATGAAACTGTGGCTTCCATTCTAAGAATGTTCTTGAGGAATTTGAAAGGAAAACGGAGTTTGAAAATGAGGGACACTAGATCACTGGTATAAAGACAAAGTGTATCAAAGAAAGAAAATACAGAGGTTTGCAAAAATGCTTTGTAGAACAAAAATGATGTATACTGTGCTACATGGGTTCTCTAACTTACCCCAAGGAATTGTTAATTCATGAATCCAAACTACCCCACCCAGCCTTCGTGGGATGTTCTTTTCAGCAATGAAAGTGGGTACAGAAGCTAAACAAGGCGACTGAGAAATAGCTACTCGTCTAAAAGCGTTTTTTTCTTTCTGTGGTACACACTTGGACACTGAGTAAGAACAATGTTTCTCCTTCAAATTTCACGAAACAGCCAGTTTCTACTAGTATTCCCTTTTCTTCAAGAAATGGAATACAATACTATGAAAATACCTAACATTCTACTAGCCGTTACCGACCTATTTTCTGGAAAAAATAATAGGTCTTTTACATATTTTACCTTTTTAAATTTTTTTAACATTTATTTATTTTTGAGACAGAGAGAGACAGAGAATGAACAGGGGAGGGGCAGAGAGAGAGGGAGACACAGAATCTGAAACAGGCTCCAGGCTCTGAGCTGTCAGCACAGAGCCCGACGCGGGGCTCGAACTCACGGACCGTGAGATCATGACCTGAGCTGAAGTTGGACGCTTAACCAACCAAGCCACCCAGGCGCCCCCATATTTCACCTTTTTAAATGAAAAAATACGTATTGAGATTCTTCAATGGCATGTCCAATTAAGTCAAATTGGTCACATTGCTAAAGCTATTTTTGTCACAGGAGATAAATGTGAGATATCCAACATACATATTGTAATAGATACTGCCCATTATTTGGTTACTTCTTCACCAGGGGGAAATTTGATACTTTATAGTGTGGTGCTATAAACTCTCTCTATAGTAATAGATAGTATGTATAATCACAGAAACTCAATTAGTTATTTTTCAAAATGAGAATGAACTTTAAAATATTTTAAAATATGCCATATAAAACCACTTGGTCTTTAAGGCCTTTCAACAGATCTTTATTGCCCTTTTGAAAAGTCAATATAAAAGACAAAGAGCTGATATGTGTCAAGCTTATTTTCATCAGTTCCCCAATACAGCTTTAATAAACTTTTGTGTCCTTAGTTGCTCCAAAATTATGCTCCTCCATTACTTTATGGGAGTTGTTTCCTATCAAAGCCTACCTTTTCTAAGTCCACACTTGATTAATGGAGTGAGGCAACTTATACTACAGGGGTAAGGGGGAACAAGGGCAGTTGACAAAATAGGCAAGGGCCAGAATTATTTCAAATGTTTCTTCCATCTCTACCCCGCAAAGCAAGAGGAGAAGACCTTAAAAAGAGAATTAACTTAGTGCATGAGTTTTGCTAAAACAACAGGACAAAACACGATCAGATTTTAATGCATTTTATTTTTATTATTTTTTTTAATATGAAATTTATTGTCAAATTGGTTTCCATACAACACCCAGTGCTCATCCCAACAGGTGCCCTCCTCGATGCCCATCACCCACCCTCCTCTCCCTCCCACCCCCCATCAACCCTCAGTTTATTCTCAGTTTTTAAGAGTCTCTTATGGTTTGGCTCCCTCTTTTTTTTCCTTCCCCTCCCCCATGGTCTTCTGTTAAGTTTCTCAGGATCCACGTAAGAGTGAAAACATATGGTATCTGTCTTTGCCTAATTTATTTCACTTAGCATAACACTCTCCAGTTCCATCCACGTTGCTATAAAAGGCCATATTTCATTCTTTCTCTTTGCCAAGTAGTATCCCATTGTGTATATAAACCACAATTTTTTTATCCATTCATCAGTTGATGGACATTCAGGCTTTTTCCATCATTTGGCTATTGTTGAAAGTGTTGCTATAAACATTGGGGTGCAAGTGCCCCTATGCATCAGCACTCCTGTATCCCTTGGATAAATACCTACTAGTGCAATTTCTGGGTCATAGGGTAGATCTTTTTGTTGTTGTTGTTGTTTTTTAGGAACCTCCACACTGTTTTCCAGAGTGGCAGCACCAGTTTGCATTCCCACCAACAGTGCAAGAGGGTTCTCGTTTCTCCACATCCTCTCCAATATCTATAGTCTCCTGATTTGTTCATTTTAACCACTCTGACTGGCATGAGGTGATATCTGAGTGTGGTTTTGATTTGTATTTCCCTGATGAGCGACGTTGAGCATCTTTTCATGTGCCTGTTGGCCATCTGAATGTCTTCTTTAGAGAAGTGTCTATTCATGTCTTCTGCCCATTTCTTCACTGGATTATTTTTTGGAGTTTGGGGAGTTCTTTATAGATTTTGGATACAGGCCCTTTGTCTTATATGTCATTTGCAAATATCTTTTCCCATTCCATCGATTGCCTTTTAATTTTGTTGATTGTTTCCTTTGCAGTGCAGAAGGTTTTCATCTTCATGAGGTCCCAATAGTTCTTTTTTGCTTTTAATTCCCTTGCCTTTGGAGATGTGTCGAGTAAGAAATTGCTGTGGCTGAGATCAGAGAGGTTTTTTTCCTGCTTTCTCCTCTACGGTTTTGATGGTTTCCTGTCTCACATTCAGGTCCTTCATCCATTTTGAGTTTATTTTTGTGAATGGTGTGAGAAAGTGGTCTAGTTTCAACCTTCTGCATGCTGCTGTCCAGTTCTCCCAGCACCATTTGTTAAAGAGACTGTCTTTTTTCCATTCGATATTCTTTCCTACTTTGTCAAAGGTGAGTTGGCCATACTTTTGTGGGTCCAATTCTGGAGTCTTTATTCTATTCCATTGGTCTATGTGTCTGTTTTTGTGCCAACACCATGCTGTCATGAGGATTACAGCTTTATAGTAGAGGTTAGAGTCTGGGATTGTGATGCCTCCCGCTTTGGTTTTCTTCTTCAACATTACTTTGGCTATTCGGGGTCTTTTGTGGTTCCATACAAATTTTAGGATTGCTTGTTCTAGCTTCGAGAAAAGTGCTGGTGCAATTTTGATTGGGATTGCATGGAATGTGTAGATAGCTTTGGGTAGTATTGACATGTTAACAATATTTATTCTTCCAATCCATGAGCACGGAAGGTTTTTCCATTTCTTTGTATCTTCTTCAGTTTCCTTCATAAGCTTTCTATAATTTTCAGCATACAGATCTTTTACGTCTTTGGTCAGGTTTATTCCTGTATATGATTCCTTGTATGTATGCATATGTTATTCCTGTATATGTTTATTCCTTGTATGATTCTTGTGCAATTGTGAATGGGATCAGTTTGTCTTTCTGTTGCTTCAGTATTAGTGTATAAGAATGCAACTGATTTCTGTACATTACACTTTTGCATCCTGCGACTTTGCTGAATTCATGTATCAGTTCTAGCAGACTTTTGGTGGAGTCTATTGGGTTTTCCATGTATAATACCATGTCATCTGCAAAAAGCGAAAGCTTGACTTCATCTTTGCCAATTTTGATGCCTTGATTTCCTTTTGTTGTCTGATTGCTGATGCTAGAACTTCCAGCACTATGTTAAACAACAGCAGTGAGAATGGACATCCCTCCCGTGTTCCTGATCTCAGGGGGGAAAGCTCTCAGTTTTTTCTCCCTTGAGGACACTATTAGCTGTGGGCTTTTCATAAATGGCTTTTTATGATGTTTAAGTATGTTCCTTCTATCCCAACTTTCTTGAGCTTTTTTATTAAGAAAGGATGATGAACCTTGTCAAATGCTTTTTCTGTCATCGATTGACAGGATCATACGGTTAGGTTTTCTTTTATTAATGTGATGCATCATATTGATTGATTTGTGAATATTGAACCAGGCCTGAAGCCCAGGAATGAATCCCACTTGATCATGGTGAATAATTCTTTTTATATGCTGTTGAATTTGATTTGCTAGTACCTTGTTGAGAATTTTTGCATCCATATTCATCAGGGATATTGGCCTGTAGTTCTTTTTGCTGGGCCTCTGTCTCATTTAGGAATCAAAGTAATTCTGGCTTCAGAGAATGAGTCTGGAAGTTTTCCTTCCCTTTCTATTTTTTTGGGACAGCTTGAGAAGGACAGGTATTATCTCTGTTTTAAATGTCTAATAGAATTCCCCAGGGAAGCCATCTGGTCCTGGACTCTTATTTGTTGTGAGATTTTTGATAACTGATTCAATTTCTTCACTGGTTATGGGTCTGTTCAAGTTTTCTATTTCTTCCCGTTTGAGTTTTAGAAGTGGGTGGGTGCTTAGGAATTTGTCCATTTCTTCCAGGTTGTCCAGTTTGTTAGCATATAATTTTTCATAGTATTCCCTGATAATTTCTTGTATTTCTGAGGGATCGGTTGTAATAATTCCATTTTCATTCATGATTTTATCTTTTGGGTCATCTCCCTTTTCTTTTTCAGAAGCCTGGCTACAGGTTTATCAATTTTGTTTATTTTTTCAAAAAACCAACTATTGGTTTCATTAATCTGCTCTACAGTTTTATTAGATTCTATATTGTTTATTTCTGCTCTGATCTTTATTATTTCTCTTCTTCTGCTGGGTTTAGGGTGTCTTTGCTGTTCTGCTTCTATTTCCTTTAGGTGTGCTGTTAGATTTTGTATTTGGGATTTTTCTTGTTTCTTGAGATAGGCCTGGATTGCAATGTATTTTCCTCTCAGGACTGCCTTCACTGCATCCCAAAGCATTTGTTGTATTTTCATTTTCATTTGTTTCCATATATATCTTAATTTCTTCTCTAATTGCCTGGTTGACCCACTCATTCGTTAGTAGGGTGTCCTTTAACCTCCATGCTTTTGGAGGTTTTCCAGACTTTCTCCTGTGGTTGATTTCAAGTTTCATAGCACTGTGGTCTGAAAGTGTGCATGGTATGATCTCAATTCTTTTATACTTATTAAGGTCTGTTTTGTGACCCAGTATGTGAACTATCTTGGAGAATGTTCCATGTTAATGCCATTATTTTTACTTTTTTTTTTCTTATGACATTCACCTTAGCTAGACCTGACCACTGAATATTAGTGCAAAATGATACTACTAGGGTAAAGGTAGCGGAAGGGATACAACTTGTAAAGCTTCATTTTGAACAAAACACTCACCAAAAAATGAGTAATTTAGGTATTAAAAAGCTTTTGAAACACTGAAGGAAATGCTAGGCTTTGACTTTTATCCTTTACCAATGAAACTAGAATAAAAGTTAGTAGAAAATATTTCTGTACTCGAAGATACATAAACATTTGGTGGGTGGAATGTTAGGAGTAAGTGGTTCTAATTTGTCTATGAAGGTCTAATTTGGTTCACATTCATTAACATTGACTGTGAGGTCAGGTTTCAAGGAAGAATCAAGAACTTCAGTCTTTGAAGTCAATTCAAATAAAAGAATCCTATTTTTATTCAAGTTACCAAGGCTTACCATAAAAAGTTAACATGAAATGGTTTTAAATTATCTTATCAGTTATCTCCTATCACAAGAATAGACCTCATGGTCCAAGTATCTTTAACTATTTGTGATATATCTGCTATTGGACACTATAATTCTACTTTTCATTGTCTCACTTTCCAAGGTAAAAACCAAAATGGCCAGGGAAATATAAACATAAATAATAACCTTCTGTGATTTAAGAATTATGGTAGAGTGGGGTTTTTTGACATTTATTCATTTTTAAGAGACAGAGATGGAGCATGAGTAGGGGAGGGGCACAGTGAAAGGGAGACACAGAAAGAATCTGAAGCAGTCTCCAGGCTCTGAGCTGTCAGCACAGAGCCCGACACGGGGCTCAAACTCACAAGCTGTGAGATCATGACCAGAGCTGAATTCAGAAGCCTAACCGACAGAGCCACCCAGGCACCCCCAGAATTATGGTAGAGTTTTATTATGCATCTTGGAACCCTAATAAACCTCAAGTATTTCTAGTTGTGAATAAAAAAATCTCAAGAGTTTTAGTAGTGGTCCATGACACTATTTACTTGTGAATAATTTAAGTAGAAATAGACATTCAAGATCATCTTTACAGAACATAAATCATGAAACTTCGATCCTCTTAATTTTTCATACACCATTGACAGAAACTGAATTCTGGATGATAATTAGAGTGGGAAAAAGTAATTAGCAAATTGATGCACCTTTTCTATTCTGCATCATATGGCTTCCTGGCGTTTTGGCTAAGATTCAGTGTATTCTGAATGATGACTGCTAAAACTAACTGCTTGGGTTTTTTTTTTGTTTTTTTTTTTTTTAAGAAGCTTCTAGTTTCTCCATAAACCTTAGGAAGTGAATGTTTGCATTTCCCTAAGCAAAAATTTTTTTGTAATTTTTTAACTCTCAGATGAAAAAGGCAATTCTAAAAGTAATTTTAGGAGTTAAAACATCTAACCAAGGAAAAGGGGCTTTCAAGTAGAGAGTGAGAGAGAAGAGTTTCCTTGGAGAACCTAACTGTCCTCTCTAACATGAATATAAAATCTACGGGATAAAAGCAAAAATAAACTTCCCAAAATATTTCCAAGCAGAATAATATCAAGTAGTGGAATCCATGTTATTTGTTTCCTAACATCTGCCAAATAATGTTGGTGTACAAAGAACATCAGTGAACTTTGCAAAATTCAAGAGGGGCAAAGATCACCTGCTGATAGAGGGAGCGATCCATGGTAGTGGTGGCAAACCACCACCCACAGGCCAAACCAACCCACAGTCCCATGTGTAGCCCATGAGATAATAGTTTTTACACTCTAAAATGGTTGAAAAGAATTAAAAGAATATTTAATGACACATGGAACTCCCATAAGATATAAAGGGGGGGAGGGTTTCAAGAGGTATTAATTACAAAAACCTGTTTTAAAATTCTGACCAGAAGTCTAAAACACAGTCCCTATTTTCCATTCAATGTACAAGTATGTCTTGAGTTAAGAAATGATACCATCCATGGACTTTGTCCAAGTCAAGAATATCTATTTTTTCTGATACCCCATCCCCCCGCCACACACACATGGGAATATGTTTGTCATGGCAGAGCTTGGCTCAGACTTGTATTTACTTTGAAAACTTAAGTCTAAAGCTTCTTGTGTTGTCATCTTTTTGATCTTTTCTAAAAATCCTTCATTTTCTGCCTCCAAGTTAAAAAAAATGAAAAGTAAACTTACTTGGGATATGATATTCATTCCCTTAACTACTATCTCAAAACTCATCATTTCTTAAAAGATACAAAAACAAGTAATTATGTAATAGTCTTTGTTGGAGAAAATGCCTCCAACTCATTCAGCTTTTACTAAGAAGGTCTTAGGCAGGTTTCCACCATCTCCAGAATGAACAGACAAAACTGAGAATGAAATTTTGTTTGAAAGGACTATCAGTCATAAGAATGGAAAATGAATCATAACTTAATGTATCAGATTTATCAGAATTTACAGGCATTTCAAAAAAATAAGGACAATAGTCTGGAAGTTTCTTAAAAAGTTAAATATACATGTATCATAGAATGTAGCAACTCTACTCTTGGGTACCTAAGAATACTGAAAACATTTATCGCCACAAAGACTTGTATGTAAATGTTCGTACAGGAAAAAAAGGGGTAACAACTGCTGGTTAACTGCTCTAAACCCCCTAACCATAGCTATCAAAATATCCTATCTTTTCTATATGATGGCTCCATTCATCATCCTCAAATTTTTGTCGTATCATGTCCCTTTTCTTTTAAACTTTTGATGGCTCCCTATTACTGGCAGACCAAACTATTGAATCTGGTGCTGTAGCAAACCTCCTTTACAGGTATTATTCCCAGGTATCATACGCTCTGCATCCCGGCTATATGGGCTTAATGACTATCCCTGAACATTTCATCTTCTTGCATTTTCTATATCCCTGCTTCTATGGGTTCCTCAGCCTGAGATACCCTTTCCCACCTTGTTCGTCTTAAAAGATGAGTTTCTAAGTCAAAACAGTCTTTCCTCCTTGATTCCTTTCCTGAGTACTTACACGTGAATTGTTCATTCATTCTCTACCCTGAAGCCTCTTCACAGCTGCCATAATTCTATCATTTTTTAGCTTTGTAGCAGACTTACTCTGTATCTGTCCATCCTTGCTAAAAAAAAAAAAAAAAAAAAAATCCTTTAAAAATGTAAGCTCTGTGAGGATAGGAAAAAGGTCTTATTCACACTTAACACAAATGCCTGACTAAAAGCTGTGGTTCATTAACTATTTTTTAAGTATCAATATCCCTGAACACTACTACTTGCATCTTCACTAGAAAGGAACTTTAAAAAAAAATCTTCTTTTATTAAGACACTGAAATGGCTTGCATATAGAAGAGAGATTGAACAAGCACTCATTTGTAAAGCATGCAAATAAGCCAATGGTGAAAACAAATATTATTGTTTCATGGCATCTGTTACGACTGCAGCAGGCACGTTCTATAGTCTCATATGTGAAAGCTAAGTTAATTTAGACTGGGGAGTGGGGCTCTGCTTTGCAATTCACTTTTGCTCAAGATCACAAGCTTAACATTAGAGAATGATGTAATCCCATAGATCCTAACTCCTTTTATTTTTCAGCTTAAGAGATTCCTTCCAGAAGCACTCAGACTTTTAAAAAACAAAATACATTGTTTGAGCTTGTCTTAACTAAATGCATTATTGGACCACTACCAGTGGATGCCCTAAGTTTTGTTGACGTCCTTGGGAGTCCAAAGTAAGGCCACTATTAACAAATTGGCAAATTTAAGAGGCAGATTTACTTAAGGATAAAATAAAATTGAATGAAATTGCAAGAGTACAGAGCCCCACTTTGAGAAACAATTGCATATTTTTCTTTGCTGGTGTTTTAAGTTGTATAAACTTGCTTATTTAATTTTTTAAAGAGTTTTCCATGGCCTTCCTCTTTTAGTTTTTTTTAATGTGAGGATGAACAGACATTTCAGGGCAAAACAGAGGGAGTTAATATCATTAAGTAGCAGGGAGACCCTCAGAAAGTTACTTAGACCAGACGGTAATGTTTACCTCCAGGGGGCTCGGAGGAGGAGGAAGGATGGAGGTACATGTTAGAGCTCAAGATGGAACAGAAGCTTATAGGCTGGAGTCCACAGAGACTTAAAAAACAAAAAACAAACATGGGCCCAGTATGTGTCTACCATGAAAGCTGACCATTTGGCAGCTTAAGAAGGAAACTGTACCTTCATTATAACTGAAATATAAAAGTGGTGATAAAGTTTTGCTTTCAACAAAGGGGGCCTATAAAAATTCTTGGTTTTTTATTAACAGATATAACTTTATTAAATGAGAATTACTACAATTAAATTGTAATGTTTCTAGTCATTGGCACACATTGTAAAATAAATTGATCTCACAGATACCTATCTAACAGATTAAAATAGATTCAGATATATTTATGCTTATTTGTCTCTTACGTTTGCCTAGTTCTCGGTGAATCATAACACAATCAGATTATAAGTTACCCTCACATTGTAATTGCCCAGACGGTCTAATGCAGTTATTATATTTCACATACAATCATAAAACACAGCTCTATACTTCAGCAGAATTTGACTTTGGGCCTTTTGGGTTTCTATTTTAGTACATAAGCCCGTAATGACTTTTATACATATGCACAGGGAAGGCAAGGTAGCTGATTTGTTTTTTATTCTATAAGGCTGAGTAAAAAGTGAAAAGCTAACTAAAGGGCATGTTTTCACTGAACTCAGTACAGTACCTGACAGATTTAGGTTTAGACTCTATTCCCTGTAAATTTCTTCTAAAAAAGAAATGAATCTCTAAAATAGCACTTGGCACAAAGTAGGTGCTCAATTCTTATTTGTAGCACTGAAGTGATTCTCGATTTTTGAGGTTAATGCCCTTGGGAAAAGTGCAAGTACTTCAACACTGACCCCCAAGAAAATTTACTTCACAGTATCTAACGAAAATACCCTAGGAGTAATTTGTGAACGGAGCTTTGTTCATGCATATTCAGTGGCCCTGTCTTAGAACTTTGTCTGGACTGTGTAGCAAGGTACGGGGCCACATACTTAGCCAAGACAAGTCATGCAACAGCCATCTCACTACACTTTTGCAGGCACTGAGGCATACATGAGCAGGGTGCAGAGATGGAAGCATGGGACGTTTGTGTTTGTCTTCTAGGATCAAGCAGGTTAGGTACAGCAGTCTTCTGCCCAGTCGCCTTCATCACTTCTCACTGAAGCCAGGATTGATGGTCCATGGTATTTAGTACACTATCATTCTTACAGGGTACACAGTAAGAATTAATTAATATAATTTAATAAAACACCAGGGTAAGACAAATGGAAAACTTTTGACATCTAAAGACTTGATGCAAGATTTTGAAGTCTTGATTGAAATATAGCCAACTCCTCTGATTAAATCCAATGTTTCTTTGGCTGGATCATTCTGCTTTGGAGAAAGCCAGTCTACTTGGGAAGCAAACCAGCAAACTTGGCATCAGGGACATAAAGCTTTATGCAATAGTGCATCCTGGCCCCAGTGTCCCCTCTAGGGTCTCCTGCTGGACTGTACTTGACAGCAGCCTGGGCATCTGGAAGAATTCAGGAGCCTCTTCTGTCACCCAACTTATGACCCTGGAGGGACCAGGGCCTGGAAAAGAAGGAAACACTACTTCTGTCCAAATACGTCCTTGCCAAAATACAAATTAATTCACTGGAATCACAGACTGTTGAAATTACTTATAAATAAATTTTTCCAGTAAGAAAATGCCTTTGCTTAACTGATTTTTGTTATATGTTAATAGCAAAATAGGATTAAAGGCAAAATAGAAGAAGGGTATGTGGTTACTTGTATTTTAATGTCAGTCTAGTTCTTGCCCTAACTTTTCCCATCCACATGATCCCAGCGTGTCCTGCCCATGGAATTTGGCAAAGTAGTGGAGAGTATGTGGTTTGTCTGTTCATTCCTCTTCACCCCAAATATAGACTCCATAGTTAAACTCATGCCTATACTCAACATGCCTATACTCATGCCTATACACAACCCTCAGACCAATAGTTGTACCCTCCACCGACAGAGCCAGCCAGGCGCCCCTCATATAACACTTCTTACACGTCAGGCACTCTGCAAATACGGACTCATTTAATCAAAACAACACAATGTGTAAGGTCAATACAGTTTTATCACATTTTTCAGATGACTAAATTAAGCCCAGAATGGTTAATTAACTTGCCCAAGGTCACACTGCTAGTGAGTAGTAGTGCCAGGATTTCTATTCATTAATAATCACTAAATTATACTGTTAAAGGTCTTCATCTGTACTATTTTCCAAGGATCATCACCAAGAGTCAATTTTAATTTTCCATCACAGACATTTCAGTCCTTCATCTGGCAATCTGACAGGACTCTTTTGATCCTTCTTTTAGACATTTATCCATTTACTTATTTGTTCAACACACATTTCTCAAGCACCTACTATACCCAAGTCACTGTGCTCAGAGTCAGGGACACAAAGATGGATGAGGACACTCAGCTGGGACAGGCAGGCCCATATTCCAAGGAATGCTATTTCATCAGTTCAAATGCTACAGGAGCACAGAAGACTGAGAGACTGCCAAGGCAAGGAGACTTTTACATAGTGAAGGACCATTTAACCAAGTCTAACACAGGATGAGAAACCTACTGACTGGTGGTTTCATGGCCCGATTATGATTGTGCTCAAAATTTCCCATCAGAAATGGCTGCATTTCTATTTCTTTGCAGTGTATTTATTTAGACTAATCAAGATTTCAGAAGAGGTTGGTGAGTGAGGTCATGGTTTTTTGTTTTTTTTCTCCCCCCATGGGTCTCAAATGCTTTTATTTAAGCAACTTCTGAACAATTTTGAGCACCCATAGAACATCGCCACGTTGACACACACACACAAAACCCACATCAGTGTATTCTCTAATTCTCAAGTGGTACTCATATTCCTGATACTCTTTATAGCTAGCTTTTGGTGAGGGGGAGGTTGACGATAATTCTGTGCTATTTCAATCTACACATTTAACTTTTTAAGAGGTAGGCTCAGTCACCCCAGTCATTCTTACAATATTTAGATCATTGACAGGAAATGGATCAAATCATCAACAGAAAATGTAGATCAATGAATATTCATCAGGAGTCTAAGAATATTGTCTACAGGTAGCCTTCAAAGATCCTTAAACTTCCCGATACTGGGTACACAACTGGGTGCGTGTACGCAAAACTACATTTTTCTATGATTGATTTTTATCATAATCTCAGAATGGACTGTATTGCCTTTCACCCGTCCCCCTCCATAAATGGTTTAAAACCATCAAGCCAAGAGATTTCAATGGTTAGAAAGAAATTGACATGGAATCTCTATTGTTTTAGAATACGGTACTTATTGCATACAGTTATGCCTGGTTGACTATGTAATAAAAAGTACACATCAAGTTCCCCGTTTAAAAGCCTCTTCAGCATTGCTTTTAAAATAACTGGACTTCCAAGAGTCAACCATGGTTTTAAGAGGAATTACTAATCCCACAAATTGACACGAGCCACCCTATGCTGAGGCGATGTCTACACTAGGGGATATCCTATCCTGGGGATACTAGAAGAATAGGTAGTGGATATTACTTCCCTTCTTTGACCACGGAGCTTAGCTTTAACACATAGTGCTTTTTAACTTTTCAAAGTCTGATTCTTTTGTGCTCAGTTTATCAACTGACCTAAATAGAGAAGCAAGAAAAGTTGATCCCAGACCACATTCTCCCAAGAGCCTTTTATTTATTAGCTAACTCAAAGGACAGGTCAAATTTTCTTAGTTTGTGCCTTATTCTGAGATTTCACAAGACTTTCATGGGAAGCAGTACAACTAAGAGAAAAAGAATATGAGGTTTCGTCTCAGGCCCCAACTCCCAACGCCAGCTCTGCCTCTATAAACTATGTTCCTTTGGGCATATTACTTAGCCTTTCTAAGTCATTGTCTTCTTAGGAAATGCAGTCAGTAATACCTCACAGATTCTGAAGAGTCAATGAGGAAATGTGTCTGACACAGGTTGCTCACATATAGATCTAGGACCACATTCCACTCAGTGTTCTCAAGGAAACAACAAAGTTATTGGCACCACCTCAGGCCCATAGCACAACCTTCTGTGTTAAAGCACTTTGCTTTCACATTTATCATATTCTGTCTTGTATGCAAGTTAGTTGCCGTCAGGAGTCTGTTGTGGGGGCCTCACAGATGGGCCTTTATTCCGAGACAGTTGTACAATGTGAGAATGGCCAAACAAGAGCATTGTTGGGATCACAGAGAAATGTGTGCCCTTGTTAATGACAATGACTCAAGTAGAGCGAGAGGCAGAAGTCCAAAAACCACCTTGAAGGAAATAGTTACCTATTGCTTAGAGTCTACATCAGCTGTCCATGAACTCTGGCTCTTAGGTCAAATCTGGCCCTGCTCCTGTCCTGTACAGCTCATGAATACAGCCACACTCATTCATTACATATTGCCTATGGCCAGAACGCAAAACCATGGACTATCTGGCCACTTACTGGAAAAGTTGCTGACCTCTGCCCTCAAGCAGGACTGTGCAACACAAGTCTAATGCGCTTTTAATTTTTAAATCTTATGTTTTCTATGTATTACATAAATTACATAATTTTACGTTTTCTGGTAGCTATTTTAAAAACAAAGATTATCTTTAATCCAACATATTTATAAACATTAAAAATTGTTCAGAGATTTTTCTTTTTGCCCCATACTACATCTTGGAAATCCCTTGTGCGTTTTGTACTTACAGCACACTTAAGTTTGGACTAGCCACATCTCCAGTGTTCAGTGGCTGCTGGGGACGTATCATAAGACTGGTCTAAAGGTCTATGTATGGCAGGGTCAGTGATCAGGCCGTGGCCGAGTCAATGACACACACATACACACAGATTCCCTCTGGGAACCCTGTCAGGCAACGGGTAACTCTGGAGCCTATGTGAGATAAATCAGAATATAAATCAGGTCAGATAAAAAGCAGGCAGTTAGAGCATTCATGAGGGAGAAGAATAGAGGTAGCTCGAGCTACCATGAGCGAGTTTAATAAAATTAAATGTCACTTTCCCTACCACTTAGATTTGAAATCATTCTTACATTTGTTATATACTCTTAAAGTATTAGCTCTTTGAAGGCAAAACCGTGTTATATTCATGTTTATATGTGATCGTGGCACCTACCGTGCTGCTTGGCCCTTTGCTTGTGTTTCAAATATAGTAAAGGTCCAACTAAGCAATAGACTGTTGTTCAATTAAGAACTGTTGTCTGCAGCAAGGACTAAAAATGTAATAATAAACCAGTTTTCAGTGACTGAGAACAATGTGAATCTCACCAGGATGCTTGGTGTTTAGCACGATCAGGATCAGAATCTGAAACTTGAAGAAATAAAGTTCCATTGACAAACACCAATATTTATTATATTGATAGAAGAAGTGATTCTTAATTCATTTGTTAGTATGCTTTATGGGAGAGAGAGGGTAGGGGCAGTGAGATCTCAAGTCACCCATACATACCCTTCCCAATAATTAATACAGGCAGTTTTAACAAAGCAAGCTAATACAGAGTCCAACTTGGCCAATTTCTGTCCCAAACCCTGAGTTCCCAACATAGACTTGGTCCTCATTGTTCATGATCTTACTCTGGGCAAGTTTGAGTCCTGAAGTGCATAACTTTCAAGGCAGCGAGACTCCAAACAACACAGAAACGGAAGACAACCTAAAGCCACCGTTGAGCTTCTACGACTTCAGGATAGCAAACACAGTTTTTCCATTTTCCCAGCCTTGCACCTCTAACACACACGTTGCTGTTTTGGTTTCTCGAGTGTCATTCTTTCACATTGGAAAGATAAACTACAAATTGCTTACGTCATAGGAAAGGATTTATGCCAAACAGAGAAAACATGTCTACTACTGCCCAGTTTTACTAGGTTTTTGAGCCACAATTTAACTAGTCCCATCTAACTAAATTTCCCCAACAGTGGCACAGGGAATAAAGTTCTTTTACAGAATATGGCAAACTGGTTGACACCTCCAGCGTGGATATGTTTAGATCAAGACAATAAAGAACTATATTCCTATATTGTGGGAATGATTTTAGCTATATTGCGATAGAATATAAATTCTATTCAATATTTGACAGTTATGTGTCAACTGGTGCACTGGGTGCCCAGGCATGTGGTCACACATTGCTCTAAGTGGGTTTGTGAGGGTGTTTCTAGAGGAAATCAACATTTAAATTAATACGTCTGGAGGCACCTTGGTGGCTCAGTTGGTTTAGCATCAGACTCTAGATTTCTGCTCAAGTCACTATCTCCTGGTTCTTGAGGTTGAGTTCCACATGGGGCTCAGCACTGACAGTCTGGAGCCTGCTTGTGATTCTCCGTCTGCCCCTCCCCCCACTCACGCTTGCTCATGTGCACATGCACGCATGCTCTCTCTTTGAATAAACTTCAAAAAAATCAATATGGCACAAAAACAGACACTGAGATGAATGGAACAGAATAGAGAACCCAGAAATGCATGCACAAACGTATGGCCAACTAATCTTTCATAAAGCACAAAAGAATATCCAATGGAATAAAGACAATCTCTTCAGCAAGTGGTGCTGGCAAAACTGGACAGCGACATGCCGAAGAATGAACCTGGACCACTTTCTTACACCATACACAAAAATAAACTCAAAATGGATGAAAGACCTAAATGTAAGACAAGAAGCCATCAAAATCCCTGAAGAGAAAGCAGGCAAAAACCTCTTTGACCTCGGCCACAGCAACTTCTTACTCAACACATCTCTGGAGGCAAGGGAAACAAAAGCAAAAATGAACTACTGGAACATCATCAAAATAAAAAAAAAAACTTGTGCACAGCAAAGGACACAATCAGCAAAACTAAAAGGCGGAATGGGAAAAGATATGTGCAAATGACATATCAGATAAAGGGTTAGTATCCAAAATCTATAAAGAACTTATCAAACTTAACACCCAAAAAACAAACAATCCAGTGAAGAAATGGACAAAAGACACAAATAGACACTTCTCCAAAGAAGACATCCAGATGGCCATCTGACACATGAAAAAATGCTCAACGTCACTCCTCATCAGGGAAAGAGAAATGAAAACCTCACTGAGATATCACCTCACACCAGTCAGAGTGGCTAAAATGAACGAATCAAGAGACTATAGATGCTGGAGAGGATGGGGAGAAACGGGAACCCTCTTGCACTGTTGGTGGGACTGCAAGCTGATGCAGCCACTCTGGAAAAGTGTGGAGATTCCTCAAAACAGTAAAAATAGAACTACCCTACGACCCAGCAATTGCACTAGTAGGTATTTATCCAAGGGATACAGGTATGCTGTTTTGAAGGGGCACATGCACCCCAATGTTACAGCAGCACTATCGACAATAGCCAAAGTATGAAAGAGCCCAAATGTCCATCAATGGATGAATGCATCAAGAAGATGTGGTATATATGTACAATGGAATATTACTCGGCAATCAAACAGAATGAAATCTTGCCATTTTCAACTATGGATGGAACTAGAGGTTATTATGCTAAGCGAAATTAGAAAAAGACCTATCCTACATAGGACTTCACTCATATGAGGACTTAAAGACACAGAACAGATGAACCTAAGGGAAGCAAAGCGAAAATGATATAAAAACAGGGAGGGCGACAAAACATAAGAGACTCTTAAATATGGAGAATAAACAGAGGGTTACTAGAGGGGTTGTGGAAGGGGGGATGGGCTAAATGGGTAAGGGGCATTAAGGAATCTACTCCTGAAATCATTGTTGCACTATATGCTAACTAATTTTGGATGTAAATTAAAAACCTGAAATTAAAAAAAAAATAAAAAAATAAACATTAAATTTTAATGGGTGTAGAGTTTCAGTTTTATAGGAGGAAAGAATTATGGAGGTGGATGTTGGTGATATTTACACAATATTATGAACATACACTGAACTGTTCCCTTAAAAATGAAAAAGATGACAGATTTTATGTGTATTTTATAATAAAAAAATGAAAAAAATTCAATCAACATATCCATTACACTACCACAAAAAAGAAGTTCCAAGTCAAAATCACCAAAAACCCGGAATTTGAATTTATGTTCACAGATTAGTTTCAACTTTATATATATGAAATCCTGCATGGTTTCCTTTCCTTATTGCCTTTTTCACCCACTATGTTTGTGGCTCATGCATGTTGTTGTGTGCATGGTTTCTTCATTTTACTGCTGTTAACTAACCTACTGTATGATACTGTATTACCACTGCCTACCCATTTTATTATTGATTGAAATAAATTTGCACTATTTGGCTTTGTAAGTAAAAAAAAAAAATCAATAGGTCTGAATAAAACAAAAAGAACTGGGTAAGAGAATTCCTTGCGTCTGACTGCCTTCAGTCATTAGGAGGTCATAGGCTGAATAATGGCCCACAAAAGATGCTAATGTGCTGCTCCCAGAACCTGTAAATAAGGTACCCTAAATGGCAAAAAGCAACTTTGCCAATGTGATCAATTTAAGGACCTGGAGAAGAGTAGACTAGCCTGATTCCAGGTGGAGCCAATGTAATCACAGCAGTACTTTTAAAAGCAAAAAGGTCAGAAAGAGATGGGCTGATACAGGGAGGGGGAGAGACAGACCAACAGACAGCAACAGAGATAGAGTGAGAGAGAAGAGGAGAGGCAAAGGGAGTGAGAGGAAGGTGCTACACAGCTGGGGTTAAAGAACCAGAGTAGAACCATGATCCAAGAAATGCAGGCAGCTGCTAGAAGCTAGAAAAAGGAAAAAGATTCTTGTCTTGAACCTCCAAAAGGAATGTTACCCTGTCAACCCATTTTGGGATTTTTTTGGCCTCCAGAACTGTAAAAGAATCAGTATGTGCTTTTTCAGGTTTTTAAGCCAGTGGTCATTTGTGGCAATAGCAATTGGAAACTCACACACACATTACATGCACATGTTTACTTTTGATAAGTTATTTTAAAAAAATCAGGTTTTTTTAATTTCAATTTTAGTTAACATACAGTTTAATATTGGTTTCTGGAGAATTCAGTGATTCATCACTCACGTACAGCACCCAGTGCTCATCAAGGTCACATTTATTAGTCCTTTCTATTAGTTAAATTCCAAGTATCCCAAAGGCAGTATGTTCCTTTGGAAACATAAATGGCTCCTAGCTATAAACTATTATCTTGTACAAATTAAAAATAAAGCTAGCCTTAGAGAGCAGAAGGCTCAAAAAGATCCCATTACCAAACAGGGCAGAGTCTAAGAAGGAAAAGAATACAGCAAACATGGGGAATCAGAGCTTCTCATCTGGAAGTCAACTGGAACCAGCACTGTCTGCATCTTTTACACATTAGTCTGGCCTGTGAAAGGCCCCTTGTCATACCATCAGAACCTTTCAGGATCACACTATTGGGACCAGAAGTTGAACCAGAGCTGGTGTTAACTCCAGTGCCCAAACTACACATGTTGTGCCATCCTGCCTCCTATGTATTTGGTACGAAAATGCTGTCCATTCATTTCCCTTACCCTATACTCTCCCTAATGCATATCCTCATGCATTTACTCTTTTTAATGTTTATTTTTGAGAGAAACAGAGAATGCAAGCAGGGGAGGGGCAGAGAGAGAGCAAGGCAGAATCTGAAGCAGGCTCTGTGCTGTCAGCACAGAGGCTGATAGGAGGCTGGAACTCACAAACCGTGAGATCGCGACCTGAGCTGAAGTTGGACACTTAACTGAGCCACCCAGGCCCCCTCTCGTAATCCATTTAGAAATTTAGTTAGTGTCAAGGTACTTGTTCTTTTAACTTGTGCCTGTCTCCCTTCCTGTCCCATGCTCAAGTTTGTGTTTCTTCACCCTACGTTGTGTTGTCTTGTGCTCTGATAACCCTCTAGTCCCCGCTATCAACACTGTTGGTGGGGGGAGGTGTAGATCACCTTCCTCTGGTGAGAGAGCTGGGATCTGCTGTCAATCCTCAGCCTCCATCCACAAGGGGCCTGCCAAGTGCCACATGTAAGCCAGGTAAAGTCCAAGCAGAGTCTTCATTTTACTATCCTGCTTTACTGTCAAACACACATTATTCCTGCCGAAAACAGCCTAAGACCACTGGATTAATGAATTTAGTAATAGAGATAATGTCCTTTTGAAAGAATAACAAATCCAGACTAACTTTATGAAATATTCTATGCTTTCTTTTTGTAAAAGCTGCAATCACTTAGCGCCAATAGACATCTCATTTGTTTTTAAATTACAATTTGGTAGTTAAGGTAGAGCTTTAGTACCAAATACTCCTATTGTAGCCAACATGTCTGCTGTAATTATATGCCACTGCCTTCACTTGCTCATCTTTTGGCCTAAGTAGAATAAGCAAAATCAAAAGGCATGTTAAAGTGAGCGGATCTCATTCCACTTTGCAAAGGCATCATCTATGCCATAAAAGCAAACAAATGTTTTATCATTCCATGGGAACAGACCTGATAATTATCGAAACTGATGCACATTCTAGGAAACTACAGAAAGGCTTGTCATCTTCCAGACTGAATTAAACATATGTCAACATGTGTTTAAGATCATAGTTAAATAAATTATAGTTATTTTTATTAGCAACTCTTCCAGAATTTTTAAGAAGCCAAACGTCCAAAGACCCTAGCCAAAAATTCAGTTAGGCCTTTAATATGTCACTCTAGGCTTGGGTTTTCTCTTTGCAGTGAAAGCTCAAAAGTCTTTTCCTTTAATTCAGACTGAGTAAGATTCCACTGACCTACTTTCAGATTCTCAAGAAGGAATGTAGCTATCTTGCTGAGTTTCTATTTATTGCATTACATACCTATTGCTATGTAACCAATTACCCCAGACTTAGCAGTTCCCAACAACAATATACAGTTATTATTCAACTACCTCTATGGTTCAGGAATATGGGGAGCAGCTTGGGTGGGTGTTTCTGGCTCAAGATCTCTCAGAGCCTTGCCATCCTGATGTCAGCTGGAGCTGCAGTGCGCTTCTAATGCTCCTTATTAATGCGCCTTCGTGTTGTCAGAAGGCCTCAGTTCTTTGCCATGCGAACCTCTTTATAGGGCAGTTTGTGTGTCCTTCTCACATGGTAGCTGGCTTCTTCCAGAGTCCACGATTCAAGAGAGAGCAAGATGGAAGCCACAGTATCATTTATGACCTAGCCTTGGAAGTCACCATTATTTTCAATGGGTTACATGAATCAGTTCTATTTTGTGTGAGGGAACCACACAAGGCTAAGAATAGCAGGAGGCAGGGACCATTGGGGGCCCCATCAGGATTTTACTTATACTACTTAAACCAAAAAATGAGCAATCGAAGGTAGTGGCATATAATTACAGCAGACATGTTGGCTACAACATGTTTTACCACAACTATAAAATTCTGATGACCTCTGATCCATTAGTTAGCTATGACAGCCATAACAAAGTTCCACAAGTACGGTCACATTCTGAGGTACTTAGGTTAGGCTTCAACACATACAGTCTGGCGGCACACAATTTAGTCCATAACACCGTTATGCACATTCTTCACAGCAGATATCCTGTGCCTTGGACTTGTAAAATCAAGTATTCAAAGTGCCTATTCAGGCATTTCTTAAATAGTGAACAGGTAACTATTTCCTATCTATCTCTAAGTTCTAAGCATTCAAGACAAATTTCGGAGATGGACACTGCAAATCCCCTACAAACTGAGTTTTCCCCAAGTCCCCTGGCCCCTGACTACCTCTCAACCTAATTCCTTCCCATTTTGCCTGTTCACTCCACTCCCTCTTTCTTGCTCCCGTAATAGGACAGGCTCATTGCCATGCAGGACTTTTGCCCATGCTATTCTCTTTGGAACGTTCTGCTGTATTGTTACATGACTTGTTTACTTACTTATTCAGGACTCTGCTAAAATGGCTCCTTTTCAAAAAGACCTTCCCTGACCACTCTATTTAGTCTTCCTCTGTCCTCCCCAGGAGCCTCTAAACTTTCACTGTGATTTTTTTTTTAATATCAGAACAGATCACTATTTGAATTTATTGCTACTTCTTTATTATCTCTCACAGTAGACTATGAGATCTATGATAACAGGGGCTTTATTTATCTCGTTCAGTATGTACCCCCAGAGGCAAACAGTATGTTTATTTGTTGAAGAAATGAATAACAATTAGGTTAGTTTGGGCAAACTGGTAAATAAACCAGAAAAAGATGAATGAAGGTGCTATCTATGTTGTATGATCTACATTTTCCATGGTTTCTGATCAATAAGATTTTTTTGCTTTCATTTCAGCAAATTGCTTTAATCACATTGAAAATTCTAAATAAGTATTTTTCTTAGACATGGGACTTAGATATTACACAATGCTCAACAATCAAACACACAAATGGCTGCCAATCTGGATAGGTTTCTCAGAAATACTGAATATTCAAAACCTCAAGTTTCTATATTTGCAAAGAGCTCTCTATTAACGCATACTGTTTATATATTAACCAAAACTCAACCATAAAGGTAGAAAATAATTCTTTAACAAGACATTACTTACACCAAAGATAAGCTTGTAAAATGCTTCATGAGTCCCTTTTTTACTGCACATTAATTTCTTACCTGAAAACCAAACTGTGGGCCTATAAAATAATTACGACATATCATGGTGTGACAAAAGTTTAAACAGCCTAGCAATTTTCTACACGTTCAATACGGTAAGTTAACAGGCAAAACATACAAAAAATTTCCGGAGACACATAAATTACCTGTCTCCATTCTCAAATTTGTTATATAGTGTGTCTCCCTTGGCTGGGATTTAGAGGACCTAATTTCTAGTGTTGGAGTCACCAGTATGTGTGGAGTGCGGTAAGGCATTTAAATTTTTTATACATTAGTTTCCTCACCTATAAATCAAGGAGTGATGGTTCCCTGTGTATTGTTTCTTTTGATTTGCTTCTCCTCATACTCTCCCTTCTACTTCTCCCTTATTTGTAAATGGAAATTCAAGGTATCTGCACAAATGTAGGAATAGCAGTGGTTTATAAGTAAATCATTCTGTTTTGGTTAAGAATCAAAAAGTTGTTACTTTACTATTCATTTCTCCCTATTGTTCCCAAATCTCCTGAGAAGCATCTAGGGATGAATGAAGTTATCACATTTTGGGTCATAAAGGGTCAGATAATACCCAATTCTGTTTACTGTTCAGACTGAAAGAAATAACTCACCACTCTGCTAATATCTTAAAATAAAGGTGGGTAGCATTCAATTAGCTATGATGACTTTTCTCATTTCATCTCTCCACACATGAGACATTCTAGTCACAAACATTAATTAATTAATTAAAGCCAAGAAGATATATGTCTTCTATAGCAGTTATCTAACTAGGATTCTCAAAAATTGTTCACAATACGTCAGTGCATTTCTCCCTACACAAAGTATCGTGTATGACATATTTTCAAATGTTTGGAGCAAAAAAAATAAAATAAAATCAATATATCAAAGTGGCTAAATGTTCAGAGTTTGTTCATGCAGTGCAAGAAATGGGTAGAATCAGGCTATGTGGTTTTGTTAGTATACTCTTGAATCAAATGTTCTTTGTTTTCATCTGAATGAGGTGGTGATGATAGTATGAGCATAGTTCTAGAACACATTCAATAGGACATTTTTCTATGTGCTATTCTTTAGAAACATTTCCCTCTAGAGATTGTAAGTAGTCTTTCTTTACCTAGGCACATCATTTCAAAAACTTCCTTCATTTTCTTACAAGCTGCTTGGGGGAGAGAATAGGAATTTCAGTAGAAAGCTGACATTTTATACTTCTATTTAATAAGTGGTCTGAAAAATAATTTCCGTTTTCAAATCTTTAGGCATTTAATTCCTGATAAAAAAATTTGTTTTTGTAATTTTGACACTATTTTCACCATCAACATGAATCTCCTGAGCAAAAGATTGGAAGCCTCTCAAAAAGTGATTGGCAGATTTTTCACCTTCATATTCCCCCTTGGAATACCTGTCAAGTACCTATCAGATTTTTCAACCTATCAAATTTCTAATGGCTCACTGCAATGAAGGATTAACAGATATTCAACTTTGTTCTTCTAGGTAACCTCTTCTCTGCAT
Organism: Herpailurus yagouaroundi; assembly: GCF_014898765.1. Classification (NCBI taxonomy): domain Eukaryota; kingdom Metazoa; phylum Chordata; class Mammalia; order Carnivora; family Felidae; genus Herpailurus; species Herpailurus yagouaroundi. The sequence continues at coordinate 9,575,606 of NW_024412430.1, read as the reverse complement.
TTCCATAATGCATTTTAATGGAGAAAAAAAGCGAGAGTAGCATTAAATTATTGGGATATCCTTTTTCTCCTCAGTAAATCTACGTTTATTCTCTCACACATGGATCATGAACAATGTCTGCAAAAGATGATGCCTGCTATTTCAGGGAGTAAGGCTGGCTTTCTGCTCCATGGAACATTCCCTACCTCAAGTGAAATTACCTATCCAGATATTACACAGTGATGTAAATTGCCAACTCCACCATGGGAAAAACATTCAAAATCCAAGTAGTCTCTGATGTCCTTTATTGTGTGGAGCCCCCAGTTAATTCTAGCCATCTCCAAGGGGGGGGGGGCGGCGGCGGGCGGTGCGCTTCAAGTCGCTGCTGCTCCAGTATGTGTGGATTTGTGATGAAATTGAAGGTATTATGAAAGTAAAACTGGGTCTACACATCTTTATTCTTCAGAGGCCATTTACTTATAAACTCAATGTATCTCTAATCAGAAGAACTTCAAGCCATGAGCCTATGTGCAAGTTGTCAAGAAAACAAAAATAGAGATCTTCTCAGTGCTCTTCAAATCATATCACACAAACTATCATCACCTCTTCAATGTGGAAGGATATTTGGGCTTTCTTTCTCCCTACCCTAGCTCAAGACTATTAATGTTACTTTTGAAGAACAATTATATAATAACTGCCAACCTTCATTCTAAGAAGTATCAATATTCTCAGGGCACCTAGGTGGCTCAGTTGAGCATCTGACTCTTGGTTTCTGTGCAGGTCATGATCCCAGAGTCGTGGGATCAAGGCCCACAATGGGCTCTGCGCTGAATGTAGAGCTTGTTTAAGGTTCTCTCTCTTTCTCTCCCTTTGCCCCTCCCCCTCACATGCACTTCTCTCTAAAATTAAAAAAATATAAGTATCAATATTCTTTTTGGTATGGCCATCTACCAACACTAGCCTGTGGTCACCAAAATACAACGTGGTATGAAAGATCAGACCAGAATATTCCTAAAGTGCTTATCTATTGTGTTGGTTCAAATGTATCTCTCTTCTTGGGATGGACTTCCTTGCCTCTTTCCCTTGAAGAAAAAATTTTAAAAACCTAATAATACAAATCCAATGTGGAATTTAACATTGTATGCAGTAAAATTTACCAACGTTAATACATTTTTGTAGATAGCATTTCCTATACCAGAATAAAACAGGTTTAATCCAATTATTGGTATATTTTGAAGTTTCTCACAGATAAACATTTCAAAATGCATTTCTCTTGCAATTCAAGTATCTTTAGCCCACTTCTGAATCACAAAAATATTAAGTTACATTTATTATATTTCAATGTGATTTAGGAAAACATGTAACATCATTGAGCCATGAATCTGTCATTCAAAAATCATCAAGTGAATATTGCACAGAAAGTAAACATCACTAGAAAGTAGTAAAAAAAAAATCAGCTTTGGACTTCAAAAGTCAAATCCAAATAGGGATTATTACATTAATTATAGGAAATATTTGCCTATTTCCTATGATACAAACTCAGAATATAATTCAAAAGGAAATATACTCATTCATTCTTTATAGTGGTAATATACCATGCATTTTTTAGAATGAATAATTTGATGGACTTTTATTCTTTCTAGTTAAATAGACATGAGGAAAAAATATTCTCATGTCATTTATCGACTCCAAGTCCTTAAACATACCAAAAATAAAAGTTATGCATTGAAACTATTATATCACCACAACAAGGTGTCATAGTCTCATGAATTGGAGTTTTCAAAAGCTGCTTTGCCTATTTAGATCTTTGTTCAAAGATGGATTTCATTTTATTTAGAAAATCGAATTACTTTGAGCAGCCTGTTGAATTTATTCACATTTGCTATATAAGAGTTTATTCGCTTGAAAGGTTTCATTCTTTTGTCAAGGATTAACCAAAGAGAATTGTGTAGCATCTAAATATAGCTTAGAGGATGAGGAGGGAAGATGGCGGCGTAGGAGGATGCTGGGCTCACCGCGAGTCCTGCTGATCACTTAGATTCCACCTACACCTGCCTAAATAACCCAGAAAACCACCAGAGGATGAGCAGAACGGAGTCGCCGGAGCAAAGCGCAGACGAGAGGCCCACGGAAGAGGGTAGGAAGCGGCGAGGCGGTGCGCGCTCCACGGACTGGCAGGAGGGAGCCGGGGCGGAGGGGCAGCTCGCCGGCCAAGCAGGGCCCCTGAGTCTGCCTTGCAAAAAGCGAAGGGGACTGACGGACTGTGTTCCGACAGCAAGCGCGACTTAGCGGCTGGGAGGTCATAAGTTAACAGCTCTGCTCGGAGTGTGGGAAGGCTGGAGGACAAAGGGAAAGAGAGCTGCTGAGCCCCCAGACGACAGAGCTCAGTTTGGTGGGGAACAAAGGCGCTCGCCAGCGCCATCTTCCCCGCCCATCCCCCAGCCAAAATCCCAAAGAGAACCAGTTCCTGCCAGGGAACTTGCTCGCTCCACGCAAACACCCAACTCTGCGCTTCTGCGGAGCCAAACCTCCGGCAGCGGATCTGACTCCCTGCTGCTGCCACTGGGCCCCTCCTGAAGTGGATCACCTAAGGAGAAGCAAGCTAAGCCTGCCCCTCCTGCCCCTGTGCACCTTGCCTACCCACCCCAGCTAAGACGCAAGATCCCCAGCATCACAAGCCTGGCAGTGTGCAAGTAGCCCAGACAGGCCACCCCACCCCACAGTGAATCCCGCCCCTAGGAGAGGGGAAGAGAAGGCACGCACCAGTCTGACTGTGGCCCCAGCGGTGGGCTGGGGGCAGACATCAGGTCTGACTGCGGCTCCGCCCACCAACTCCAGTTATACACCACAGCACAGGGGAAGTGCCCTGCAGGTCCTCACCACGCCAGGGACTATCCAAAATGACCAAGCGGAAGAATTCCCCTCAGAAGAATCTCCAGGAAATAACAACAGCTAATGAGCTGATCAAAAAGGATTTAAATAATATAACAGAAAATGAATTTAGAATAATAGTCATAAAATTAATCGCTGGGCTTGAAAACAGTATAGCTGACAGCAGAGAATCTCTTGCTACAGAGATCAAGGGACTAAGGAACAGTCACGAGGAGCTGAAAAATGCTTTAAACGAAATGCATAACAAAATGGAAACCACCACGGCTCGGATTGAAGAGGCAAAGGAGAGAATAGGTGAACTAGAAGATAAAGTTATGGAAAAAGAGGAAGCTGAGAAAAAGAGAGATAAAAAAATCCAGGAGTATGAGGGGAAAATTAGAGAACTAAGTGATACACTAAAAAGAAATAATATACGCATAATTAGTATCCCAGAGGAGGAAGAGAGAGGGAAAGGTGCTGAAGGGGTACTTGAAGAAATAATAGCTGAGAACTTCCCTGAAGTGGGGAAGGAAAAAGGCATTGAAATCCAAGAGGCACAGAGAACTCCCTTCAGATGTAACTTGAATCCATCTTCTGCACGACATATCATAGTGAAACTGGCAAAATACAAGGATAAAGAGAAAATTCTGAAAGCATCAAGGGGTAAACGTGCCCTCACATATAAAGGGAGACCTATAAGACTCGTGACTGATCTCTCTTTTGAAACTTGGCAGGCCAGAAAGAATTGGCACGAGATTTTCAGTGTGCTAGACAGAAAAAATATGCAGCCGAGAATCCTTTATCCAGCAAGTTTGTCATTTAGAATAGAAGGAGAGATAAAGGTCTTCCCAAACAAACAAAAACTGAAGGAATTTGTCACCACTAAACCAGCCCTACAAGAGATCCTAAGGGGGACCCTGTGAGACAAAGTACCAGAGACATCACTACAAGCATAAAACATACAGACATCACAATGACTCTAAACCCATATCTTTCTATAATAACACTGAATGTAAATGGATTAAATGCGCCAACCAAAGACATAGGGTATCAGAATGGATAAAAAAACAAGACCCATCTATTTGCTGTCTACAAGAGACTCATTTTAGACCTGAGGACACCTTTAGATTGAGAGTGAGGGGATGGAGAACTATTTATCATGCTACTGGAAGCCAAAAGAAAGCTGGAGTAGCCATACTTATATCAGACAAACTAGACTTTAAATTAAAGGCTGTAACAAGAGATGAAGAAGGACATTATATAATAGTGACAGGGTCTATCCATCAGGAAGAGCTAACAATTATAAATGTCTATGCGCC
>NW_024412430.1:9346543-9571037 GCF_014898765.1 Herpailurus yagouaroundi | reverse complement strand
GAACTGAGAGCAAACTGAGGGTTGATGGGGGGTGGGAGGGAGGAGAGGGTGGGTGATGGGTATTGAGGAGGGCACCTTTTGGATGAGCACTGGGTGTTGTATGGAAACCAATTTGACAATAAATTTCATATATAAAAAAATAAATAAATAAAATTAAATAAATAAATAAATAAATAAAGCTTAGAGGAATAATTTAGTGCATTTTGAAATTCATTACATAAATGTAAAGTTTCTCTCCCGCTAGAACTGGATGAACCTTGCATGTAACTACTTTTTGCACCTGCTTCGGATTCTTTACCAAAATTTTATTTTGTAAGTTTGAAAGTAAGTTTCTCTGGCACGGAGTCATTATTTTAAGGGCAATTTTAAATTAGTTATATTTTTCACAAAAATAATCAGGAGAGATTGGCCAGGTTACTCCTTCCTGGAGGACAGTCTCACGTCATGTTCATCTTTTTATCCCTGGCACACCATTTACCAGAGTGAACAATAAACAAGGATTGTCTTGAGTGAGTGAGAAGAACCACGCTGTAAATCTAGCCATGACTGTTGGCCAATGGGATACATTACCACCACCATCTGGCTTTACTCATTAGCTTAACATCTTTTATCCAAGTCTACAGTGATTCTAATACAGATAAACTTTTGAAAGTGTCAATATAGCTTTTTAAATGTTTACTTTAAATGTCCAGCATTCAACAAGACCAAATATATCTTTTCTTATTCGGAGCAAAGATAGAAATTGGAAAACAACTACTTCTGTGTTTGAGACCTTTACAAAAATAATTTTAGTATTTAAAATCAATTAGGAGGAAAGAAACCGGAATGGCAAAGAAAAATACCAACATTTTTGGGAAAAAGCACAATAGAAGTCTGTAGACTACCCATTGCAGCATTAGTCTGCTAAAAGAATTCATAGAGTGGTATCTAGGTCATGCCAGGAATAAAATTTTAATTGAACTTTTTTGGCTTCTAGAAGAATACCTAATTTTTTTATGTTGAAAATTCCCTGTTATGTAGATTTTGCTGTATATTATTAGTTGGCCATTAGAACTTTTATGAACATTATGACCTTTTTAAACTATTTTTCTTTCCAAAGACAAAAAGCATTTAAAAAGCTCTGAGTTACTTGGCTTCCAAGAGAAATGCAAATAGAGGAAAATACCTCAAAATTACCACTCCCTTTGTAGGGTATCAAGTTAACAGCAGAATACATTACTTCACCTGCATGTAAAGTCCTTTGAGTAGACTTTGAACCTCAGGTAATCACGTATTTTAACACCTTTAAAGTAAACATCTTCTCCAGGGGTAAGACAGCAAAGCTGTTAAAGCTTTTCCTGTTCATGTTATTTGTAGATCCTTTTGCTACAGTTCTGGTGCCCTTCTTAACTCTATCTAGGCAAACATTCAACTGGTTTAGCATTTTAATAATTCTGGATCGAAATCTGGATTCGATTAATCATTTTTTATAGATTATATTGTAACTCTGTTATGCAACCTAATAATGCTCCATAAGCTTGAGGATTGGACAGGTTATGAAATCTCAACTCATCTTGCAAAACAGAAATCACAGAAATAAATGTGATATATTCACACTCACTTTAGAATTAAAGGTTGAAGAGACAGACTTGGACTTTGTGCTTGACATTGGTTTTTGTTGATTAGTGTTGATTTACAGTATTCTTGGGTAGGGGCACCTGGGTGGCTCGGTTGAATCTCACTCTTGATTTCAGCTTGGGTCATCATCTCACAGTTTGTGGGATTGAGCCCTGTGTAGGCTCTGCGCTGAGATTCAAATTTTCACTCTCTGCCCCTCCCTGTTCATGCACGTCCACTTTCTCTTGAAATACTTTTTTTTAAAAAAATTAAGCATTCTTGAGTAAAATTCTCTCACGTGATTTTATTCCAAATATTCATTGAATCAGACATCCAGCAGCAATGTTATTTCTCCATGGACACACAAAATCATAACGACTAAAACGTGTTACAGTAGTCCCCTCTTATCCACAGAGGATACATTCTGAGACCCCTAATAGATGTCTGAAAGTGAAGGACAGTACCAAACCCTGTATGTAATTTTTCCTATACATACATTAATTTGAGAAAGTTATTGATAAATTAGGCACAGTGAGAGATTAACAAAATTGAACAAATGTAACAACCTACTGTAATGTTATATAAACACTGTCTCTCGCTAAGTATTTTATTAACCCTTATGTAACATGAGATGATACAGTGCCCACGTGACAAGATGAAGTGCGAATGACACAGCCATTGTGACACAGTGTTAGGCTACTACTGACCTTCTGACATTAGTCTATGTAGAAAGGACCATCATCTGTTTCAAGACTACTTTTGACAGTGAGTAAGCATCTACAATCATGGAAAACGAATCCAAGGATGAGGGGAATGACCTTATTGCTTTGGGAAGGAAGCCTGAAAACAAAAAACATCTCTCTTATCTGCATACATGTCAACTTGGGAAATCACTGCCTCTCGACAGCTTTAAGTAACTTTTTTTGTATCATACAAATGTGAAAAGCAATATTTTAGGCATAAACTTCATTCTCCTTCAGCAGCACAAGGTAGTCGGCTGTGCCCAGTGCATGGCTACAATACAGACTTGAAGCCACGAAGAAACCAAGGCACCTTCAGCTCATGTCACTAAGTCCTCAGATGCAGTGTCTTCTGTAAAGGACAGGATCCACAGGAGGACTTTCAGCTCTGAGAAGCTGATTCTATTACCAGGTAACTGTGGAAATGTCTGGTTCTCTGCAGCCAAACACCCTCTATAACAGAGCACTGCTCTGAAACATGTAGGTCCTTACTTGAATGGGGAGATGATCTCTTTCTTTAATCTTGACTTTTTTTTTTTTTTAACATGCCAGTGAAGGAATTTAGGTCTTGACACCAGGATTCAACTTAAGTTGGCTATCTAAAGGTCGATTTCTACTGGATTCAGTACAGAACCCAACGAGTCACTATTATCACCAGGGCTACTACTGACACTGACAATTTCATCACTTTTACGACCATCATTAGTACAATTCCTATTACTAAGACCACTGCTATCACTACTACAACCACCCCTTGCCTGGGCCTTCTGGAATAGCCTTCTCCGTGATTTCTGCAACTCTGCTCTTGCCCTTTTAACATTCATTATTGCCTTCATTCCACCTTCATCATCCATTGTTGCAACCTGATTGAGCTTTTAAAAGTGCTAATTAGATCCTATCACCCCTCTGCTGAAAGCCCTCCAATGACTGCCCATTAGCTCAAAGTAAAATGCAAGCTGCTTATCCTGTTACACATCCTCTTCCCTGTTTACTGATTTCAAATGATATCTGGGTAGCTGGGGTGCAGTGGAAGGGACCACCTCCTTGTTCATGCCTCAGAGCCTTTACACATGCTATTCCCATTACCTGGAATTCTCAAGCTCCAGCCTCCACACGGAGGTTCCTTCCAGCTATTGTCCTCTCCTCTGGTCTTGTTATCACCTCCCGAGAAAATGCTTTCTAACTGCACAGAGCTGCCCCACCACTCACTCTGTAGGTTATCACTTTACCTTTCTTATTGCCTTTGGCATAACTTGGGACTATTCTGTTTAAGTCTCAACTGTCTGTCTCTCTGACAGATGTAAAGTTCATGAGGGCAGGAATCATGTCTGTTTTCACATAAAATTGTGCTGGGTCCATTGTCCATGCTTGGCAAAAATATTTTGAACAAATGAATGGAGGTATAAATATTACTAATAATGGGAACTTGCATTTACTGATCATTTGCTAAAAACCAATGTGCTGTGATTTCATGACCCTAATTGAACTATATTATCAGCCTATAAGGGAGTGTTAATGTTCTTCATTTTATAGCCTGTAACAGATGCGAGGTTTAAGGGAAGAAGACAAATGGAGATGCAAACATTCAGAGTCTAAATTCTCAAAAGATATACACACACTAATAAACCGTTATATAAAATATGCTGTCTCATCTTGGCAATATACTTTCATAAAAACAGGTAAAAATCAGGCTGAAATTCCCCAGATTCCACACAGGGACACAGAGGCATAGAAAAAGATCCTTGCTGCCCAACATTCCAACCTACTTCCCTTCTTTCATTCTGACTGTCCCACGCTGCAAGGGACATCACATACACAGTCTGGAGATCCCAGATCACATGTATAAGCTCAGTCCACACCCCTCAAACAGCTCTTCCTGGACAACACTTTGTTCCTGTGGAGTGGCCATGGGAAAACAGGCTGAGCAAAGAGGCCAGGAAAGGTCCTAAAAGTAGGTACAAGGTCATCTGGGCACAAGGTCTCAGGAATCCAGAGCATATTCTAAATGGGAAGATCAAGGCTCCAGGTAAGGACATCCCCCTCAGTAGCATAAACTCTTCATCTGGTGAAGAAAGACTGTTATGTTCGAGCCATTCTGATTCCAGTACCCATGCTTTTAACCATTCTCACGACCTTGTTCACATCACAGTAAACATATAAATTATTTGTAATGCATACTGAGGTACATCATTCAAGCCACCACAAGCCCGGTCATGCTGCCTTGAAAGGTAAGAGGATCAGTGTTTAGACACATCAAAAATCCACTTGAGGCAAAATAGTGTCTGACCACTAGAAAGTTGAGCACTGTACTCTACTTTTCCTTGTAAATACCCTAAAATTATAAAAATCACATGAAAACATAAACCAGACTTTTTGAGGAATAGATCATTTTGTTCCAGCAAACGTTGCTGAGTTCCTACTCTGTGTCAAACCCTCTACTAAGTGCTTCGAGAAATGAAGTATAAGTGGCTGCAAAGATCAATAGGATATGGTCACCATCTTGAAAAGGTGTTTCATCCAATGGGGAAAGTGCAGATGAGCCAGTGGATACAGTAAAAAGCAGGGTAAGTGATTTGACAACCCTATAAGGAATTCATGTATCAACACAGAAAATGTGAGGTTAATTCTGAGCCAAGAATCAGGAGAAGGGCTTTATCAAGACCTAGATATCGTTCAAAGTGGATCCTGAAAAATAAGTAGGACTTTAATGGGTTGGTGGGGAGGACATTCTGAACTGACAAAACAACACGAGCAGAGGCATGACGATCACAGTGACCACTGTTCCGCTGGCAAGTCCAAGAGAGTAGATGGAAGAATACGCCGTGAGATGAGTTTGGAAGAATAGTTCATTTCAGACTGAGGAAGATTCTGAACGAAGCGTGAAGGCATCTGAACTTTTTCAAATTTTTTTCATGTTTATTTATTCTGAGAGACAGAGCGAGAACACACACAAAGGAGAGTGCGCACAAGTAGGGGAGGGGCAGAGAGAGATGTACAAAGAATCCCAAGCAAGCTCTGTGCTGTCAGTGCAGAGCCGGATGCTGGGCTCAATCTCACAAACCGTGAGATCGTGACTTGAGCGGAGATTGATAGACACTTAACCAAGTGCGTCACCCAGGCGCCCCTGAATTTTATCTGCAGATCACAGAAGGCACTGAACAAATATTTTCAAGGCAAGAAAGCCCATAACTCAATTATTTTAGCAACACAACTGAAGGAATTCATAAGGAGCCTAAGTTAGTATTGTTAAGGATGTGCAAGTGAGGTGAACTTTAAAAAGGCCAATATCCCTGATGAACCTGGATGCAAAATTCTCAGGATACTAGGGAATCGAATTCAACAGTCCATCAAAAAAGTATTCACCATAACCAAGTGGGATTCATTCCTATGCCGCAGGGCTGGTTCAATATTTAGAAATCAATAAACATGGTACATATTCATAAAATAAAGGATAAGATCCATATGATCTTTTCAACAGATTCAGAAAAAGCATTTGACAAAATACAGCATTCTTTCTTGATAAAAACTCTCAAAAAAAAAAAAAGTAGGCATAGAAGGAACATACTTTAACACACACACACACACACACACACACACACACACACACACACACACACAAACAGGGCAATACTGATGGAAATGCAAAGAAATGGACAGAATTATGGAGAAGATGAATGAACACAAACAGTTAATCATTTGATGATGGCCCCCTGCAAGGCACTGATGATAATTTCAAAGGGCCTGGACAATCAAAAGACTAATGGCCAGAGATTCAGGGGACAGGAAGAGGTATTATTAAACACACGGGGTTTGGAGTTTACATTGGAAAAGAGGAATGTCTCGAATTTTCTCTGAAGCAGAAGCCTAAGGTCAGAAGTTAAAACAGAAGAGACTGGAATATGGTCAAGGGTTCTAAACATTGTTTTGAAACTTTTAAATTATGTAACGGGACGGACTTGGATCAAGGTTGGGAAAATGGATTGCTGGGTAATTTGGATCCTTATTTTCTTGCATAATGTACCCTTTACTTGATCCACTGTTAGACCAGGAATTCCGTAACAATTCTAATACTCTAAGGGTTTTAACAAGAATGTTTTATGTTCTTCTCTAGGGTTTGTACATTTTTTATTTTCTAAGTATTTATATTTTGGAAAAGAATTAGAAAAACCGCCTTCTTATTAAGTTTGCCAACAAGACTGACCACATTTTGGATTTGTGCATTGAATAAGTCAATGAAAACAAAAGCAGAATAGTCAACTGTGCAATGTATACAAACTAAATGCAATTACTTCACATCCTTCCCCTTCACACCTTTCAGTACATACTTCTGGAAAATAAGATGTTTCGCCAAGCCCTTCAATCCTGACCATAGTATATAATGGATTGAGATTGTAACTCAAAGAAAGAAAAGAAAGTCAACAATGCTTTTAATGAAAAGCTCCCAGAATTGAATTGGCTCTATTTAATAGCCATTTATACAAATAACTAGTTTCACACAACTAACTGACATTCGCCTACAATTTTATCAACCTACTTTCAGAGTGTGAATAATAATAGGATTTATTTTGCCATCTCAAAATTGGCCTCTGTAAACTCACACAGTTCTAATTTATCTACCCTAATATCAGAAAGATTTAGTTGTAAGACACTTTAATTAGTGCTCTCTGGGTACTTGGTAGTTAGTTGCTACCATTTTAGCCTCTTCAGGTTTTATGCACACCCTGTAATTCTCATGTACTGCAAAGCAAATATAGATTACCAAAAGGTTACCTCTCAGAATACTTAATAAAGCTAAAAAAATACATAGCAAAATAAAAAGTCTATTTCAAATGCCAGACTATTGCACAACTATATTCAAGGAACTTATCTACTGAGCTCCAAGAATCTAAAACTATGTCAGCAAGAGACAACAGTGGTAGCAGAAAGGGATGGGAGTGATACCTGAGAGGGAGAATCAATAGAAATGGGCAACTCGTTGCATGTGAAGGTCAAGGGAAGGGTCAAAGTCAAGTCCAAAATGTTCCACCTCGGTGACTTAGACAAAGACTGGGATGACAAGGCTCAAAGAGTCAGGAGAAAAAAAATAAATACTGGCAGAGGGAATAGCACTGGAAGATGGAAATATTCCACACTCAACAATGAGAGGGAAGAAGAGCCTCAGAGATGACAGAGTACCATTTGATGGGATCCATATGAGCTGTCATTTCTTCAGCAATAGGAGGTAATCAGAGTGAGGAACAATGGCCAGGGAGAGGTGCTGGTGGAACAAGAGATTCCTTTCTCCTGCCTATTCATTAACAATGGCCTAGGATTACCATTTCTGATGGAAGTAGGACATGCAGCCAATTATGAACTACGTGTTTTTTTTTTTTTAAACAAGGAGGCTCAGAACCCCCAATCACTCTTTTATAATAAATGCTTTAGTACCAGCTAGAGTGAAGGTTTCAAAGTAGGTGTAACAGTGACATATTTGAGGAAACCAAGGAAACCAGCTTTACCCACCTGGCAGCCCAATCTCAAAGGCTGATGGACTATCAGCCCATGATCCAAAAACATTAAAATACTGACATTTTAAGTCAACTCTCACTCTTACCTGATTACTAAATTTGTTCAAGTTCTCTTCCAACAATGGACAGAAAGTCAGGGCATCAGAAATTATTGGTTGTTCACCCAAAGCCCTGTCAACCCTTCTTGGATGCTTTCTATTGGAAAAGTCCCCCCTCTACTATGTGACTCGGGGGTAAACTCAGTCGTCTGAGCAAGCATGGAAATCAAATTGCTTTGCCATGGATTTGGAAAGTAATATATAACTAATTCTGGCCAATGTGACCCGAGGGAGTTGGCTACAGGCCTGTGGTCTTAAACATGTTGTTGTTGTTGTTTTCCATCTGGACATCCTGGTGTTTCAATGTGACTTGTGCAAATACACAATCATCTAGTGACCATGGGAGACGGAGCCCAAGACAGAGCCAACGGCCTGAGAATGGTATCAGCGAAAGACAGAAAGGAGATCTGTCAGGCTCTCTATTAACCAGCCCTGGAAAACCTCATCCCTCAGTCCTTTTTATAGGAGATAAAACATTTGTCTTGTATTTCACTTTAGTTTTTATTTTTTGTTACTTGGAGAAAATTCCATCTTAACTGATTTAAGAGGGGCATGAGAGAGATAAAGTCCCTATTGTCTTCTAATTACCTATTTCTCTCATTGTCTAACTCTCCCATTCAGCCAAGGCACTTTTAACAGAGCGCCGGTATAAGTGTTATCAAGTACGTCAATTACTGCTATACACTTACACAGATCCCTGTGGTTGTCAAATTCCCTGAACGCTACATTTTGGAAGAGCCCTCAGGATCATACATCTAAATTCTGTATCTTGTGGAAGAGAGCTTTATAGCACAAAGTACAAAGAAAAGCCTTTTGAGGATACACAGATAAAAATCTTCATGAAGGAAGAATATGAAAATAAGTTTATTTCAAATCAGATAATCTAATGAGTTTTAAGATGCCTATGATTTGCTTTTTAAACAGTAGGCAATGAAAACAATGTTTTGTGTAGAATATACTCTGACTTAAAAATAGCATTTGCAAAAATTGCGTCTTTTCATTTGCAAACTATTAATAGCCAAATTCATCTGGAGCAAGTGTTCCTCTGAAGGTATGATCCTCTAAACCTCTGCTTTATAAAATGCCAAGCAAGATTTCCCTTATATGGCCAAATAAGTTAAGGAGGAAATATCCAAACTCAGAGAAAAAATTACCAGTCTATAAGAAAAAATATATATACATTTGGAAGGGTTCATTGGCCTGTAAATACTGTAAAACCAAAGTCTACAGTACATTTTACCCTAAATACTAAAAAAAAAAAAAAAAAAAAGTCATAGGAGTTTTTAATAGGCAAAGAAGATAGAAGTATTCTGTATTTTTAATATAAAGAGTACAGCTTAAAGCTTCTAATGGAATCACGATAAGATAGTTCAACAACATGATGTCACCATGCAGTAAGGAAGTCCTTTGACAAAAACAGCACACACTCACATACACACACGTTTTGTGCATTTAATTTCCTGGTAACTAAAAAAAATCCTATGGAGGTTTCCACTTCCTTTAGAAGAAAATCTTCTCTAAAGTACAGTTCTAAGGATTAGAACGATAAATTTTCACAAGGAATATTCTTTCAAGAAACCTCTTAAGACCTTAAGACCTTCTACTTAGGAAGGTCCACATGCCTGATACTGCAGGTGGGAGTGCACGTGATAGGGGAGAGCTGCTGGAGTAAAGCAATGCAGACAGAAACAACAGGAATCAAGAGGAGTAGGTCGAATTTGTGAAAACAATGGAGAGATGCCATCAAGTGGCTGAAGAAAGAATTATTCAAGTAGGGAACGGTTTTCCTAGACATTGCCATCTGGTGGCCAATGTTGGAAATCATTTTAGACTGATAACACTATACAACATGAATATTGGTCTTTCATGTGGTCCATAATTTAAAGGTTGAGGATTCTCCATTACCGTGACCATAGGAAATCCCATTGACAACCTTTATTATGCCTTTTAGAGTGCTGAAATATTCTTAAGAAGTATTAATGATTGATGGAATATCAATGTCAATTCTAAGAGAGAGGGGAACTATATTCAAAATTATTACACCTGTGGGGCGCCTGGGTGGCGCAGTCGGTTAAGCGTCCGACTTCAGCCAGGTCACGATCTCGCGGTCCGTGAGTTCGAGCCCCGCGTCGGGCTCTGGGCTGATGGCTCAGAGCCTGGAGCCTGTTTCTGATTCTGTGTCTCCCTCTCTCTCTGCCCCTCCCCCGTTCATGCTCTGTCTCTGTCCCAAAAAAATAAACGTTAAAAAAAAAAAAATTCAAAATTATTACACCTGGCTTAACGATTTCTAGGGAACTTTTCCATGAAAAACTCAAATTGAGTAGATATTTGCAACTCTATTTGAAGCTATAGGGTTTTGTTTTTAATGCTTATTTTTGAGAGAGAGAGAGAGAGAGAGAGAGAGAGAGAGAGAGAGAGAGAGAGAGAGAGAATATATATGCACAGGGGAGGGACAAACTCCAAAGCAGGCTCCAGGCTCTGAGCTGTCAGCACAGAACCTGACGCAGGGCTCGAACCCACAAACCGTGAGACCATGACCTGAGCCAAAGTCAGATGCTCAATCGACTGAGCCATCCAGGAGCCCCAAAGGTATAGGTTTTTTGTTTTTGTTTTTGTTTTTTAATTAGCTCAACAGATTTTTATTTTTCCTTTCCATACCCACTGGCAGCCTAATGGTAGGATCATAGTATTTTCTGTTATTGCTCTCATTCTGCTTTTTTGCTTTTCACCTTAAACGTACTTTAGAGATCACTTGATTAATTCAGTTCCATCTTCAAAAAATATTTAACAGTCTGTCAAACTGATCTATAATGGTGAGCAAAACAGACCTAAGCCTACCCTCAAGAAGATTATAACCTAGTGTAGGTGATAAACAGTTGTCGATTCATTTAAAATATACATATTAAACATACACATTTTTTAGGCTGTGTTCAGGGATATATTAGGAAAAAACATCAACAACAAAAAAAGGGGTTCCTACTCTAAATTTTTTTTCAATGTTTATTTATTTTTGGGACAGAGAGAGACAGAGCATGAACAGGTGAGGGGCAGAGAGAGAGGGAGACACAGAATCGGAAACAGGCTCCAGGATCTGAGCCATCAGCCCAGAGCCTGACGCGGGGCTCGAACTCACGGACCGCAAGATCGTGACCTGGCTGAAGTCGGACGCTTAACCGACTGCGCCACCCAGGCGCCCCTAGGGGTTCCTACTCTAAAGGAATGCTCTGTGGCATAGAGGAGGAAGTGAACAGAGTTTGTAATAAGGACTTTTCCCAGGGAAGTGACACTTAGGCTATTCTGAGAGAAATGAAAAGCAGCCAGTCGAGGTAAAAACAGGAGAAAAGAGCTAAGGGAAGAGCACTGTAGGTGCATATGCAGAGGTCCTGATGGGGGCAAAATCGCTAAAGCACGCTGAACAAGGTGGACAGTGCTACGACTTGAGGTTGGAGATAGGAGGGAGCAGCTCACTGCAGCACCTAGTAAGTCATGGGAAGGAGTCTGACTTCGTTTATGAGCAGTGAAAAGCCACTGAAGGGATTTAATCACAAGGTAACAGTTTGACTTGTTTCCAAAACATGAGTACAGCTGCCATTGGGCAGATGAATGGATGGTTGGAAGGGAGGGAATTCTCACACTTTAAGAGAAAGTTTCCTTTCACTTTTTTTCTAAAAGGAAAAATAAATTTATTAACAATCTATTGAAACCACATCACAGTTTTTGCCATCTGCCTTCTGCAGCGGATCCCAATTTTTGACTTGCAAGTAGTTTTGACTTGCAAAACACTTTTTCACTTCCTGATAAATATGCTGGGGCTCAGGAACAGGAGGTGATGCTCATTCCGCTTCATACTCCACTTTCCCATCTGAACTCTTTCACAGCACTAATCTTACCTGCCCATGAATTGACCGGGAATTTTGCATTCATCTTCCATGACTAGAAATGCTTTAAAATTAGCCGTGTCTTTTTTTTTTTTTTTCCTGCAATCTCAGAATAATACCCTTTGTATTTGGTAACTTCATTATACATATTTAAATAGAAAATTCAAGTATAATACTAATCCCTTGTACTATGGAATTGTCAAGTTAGAATCTTCACCTCCCCAAACGAGAATTTAGATCCAAGCTCATTTATCTGAAGTTTTCTAATTATGGCCAGTTGAGGTAGAATACATGATTCTTTATAAAACGGCTCTTCGGACAAGAGGAATAAAGCATACTGGGATGTTTTTTCTTGGGCACTTAAGTCATATTCTAGATTCTGTTCATTTTTTATTATTTAAGCTAGCATACCTGGTTACTTGACACTGACTTTGCTTTTTGCCTGTTTCTGAAAACGATGAAAATTTGTGACACTAACCACTTCTGTCTCCGGGTCTCCCTCATATACACATAATCATGAGAAAGTCCCTCAGCAGGACCAACTTCTTGCAGCATAAAATTGTGTAGCTTTTATTGGGAATTTTTAGTAACTAAAAGTAATGACTTTCCTGCATCTAGGGAGCCAGGAGGGGCCTATCTTCCAGGAAGTTGATTTAACACAGGAGAAACAAGTCTGAAATGGTGCATAAATCCCTTTCATTACGTAACTCACTCGAGTTTCTCACTCCAAATTTGATTCTGCATCCTTGGGGCTCCCATGGCACCAGGGACTTACCTCTAGAGAACTACATTCCAACTCTATACAGTAATGGCTTATTTCCTACATCTGTCTTCCTGGTTAAAATGTATGTCTCTGTGGGCAGTTTCTTGACTGTCTTTGTATCCCCAGCATCTGATTCATTGTAAGATGCTCAACACATGTACGATGAAGAAAGAAAAAGGACTGTCAGCACTCGTTGAAAGTTTTTCTCACTCAAAGGCAAGTTTTTACTTCACAGTGAGGAACTACACGTTGCGTATTAGATAATTCACAATCGGGGGCAATTTAGGCCCCCAGGGGACATATGCCAGTATCTGGAGAAATTTCTAGTTGTCACAGCTCACGGGGGATTTTGCTACTGTCATTTAGTTGATAGAGGCCAATAATGTTGTGCGACCCACACAATGCCCAGGGCAGCCGTCTACAACACATCACAGGATCCAAGACATCAGTAGTGCCGAGGTTGAGGTATTCACCTTTAGATTAAGAGTTCGATTACTGGGTGGCTCAGCCGGTTAAGCGTCCAACTTCAGCTCAGGTCATTATCTCATGAACTATGGGTTTGAGCCCCGCATTGGGCTCAGAGCCTGGAACCTGCTTCAGATTTTATGTCTTTCTCTCTTTGCCCCTCCCACGCTCACACAGGCACTTGCGCGCGCTCTCTCAAAAATAAACATTAAAAAAATTTTGGGGGCGCCTGGGTGGCGCAGTCGGTTAAGCGTCCGACTTCAGCCAGGTCATGATCTCGCGGTCCGTGAGTTCGAGCCCTGCATCGGGCTCTGGGCTGATGGCTCAGAGCCTGGAGCCTGTTTCCGATTCTGTGTCTCCCTCTCTCTCTCTGCCCCTCCCCCGTTCATGCTCTGTCTCTCTCTGTCCCCAAAATAAATAAACGTTGAAAAAAAAATTTTTTTTAAGTTCAATTACTCTTTACACCTATTAAAATTGTACAGCAGCCCCAATTTATCCTACTAGAAACTTCTCTGATTCTTTCCAAAATCTTATGATCTACCAAAACAGTTTTTGTAAGAGTTTGAATGCAACAACATTTTAGCATACTGGCTTTGTAGATCTTTAGATAGTTTGTGAAAGCTTTATGTGTACATGGTGCTGAGGTAAAATACAAGATGGAGACGAAACTTGAAAATTCACTGCATACACAAACCCATTTACCGCATGAAACCAAAACTCAATCCAGCTGATTTCATGATCACAAGTAAAATTTGGGTGATTTCTTACAAATGCCTCTGACAATCATAAAATTTAAGTTATCTTCCTAAAATGGTTTAAGATAATCACTTTTAACCAATCTTCTTCCTGGCAACCCCCGTTGTAATAACCAATCATTGTTCAAGGTTAAACAATTTCCTCATTTTTATTTTAAAAGCCATCGTATAACATTATGCCTCAGCGCTTTTCTATCAGTTTTGGATTTGAAAGCTCCCAGTTCATCAACTCTTCTAATGTGCACAGTAATCTCTTAGTAAATACTACTTTACTGATCCAGTTTTATTTTTTACTGTTTTTGCATTTCTGGCAACAGTAAGATCAAATCTTATGCAGCCTTTCAAGGGCAGAGAAGGGAAGGACAAGGAGTAAATGACCAACTCTTCTTCCTTATCTCTTATTTAAGTAATGTTGGCAGAAATTTCCCAAATATCAGAAGACAGCCCCTACATCTTTCATCAATCACCCTCATTCCAGCAAAGCCACTCCCAGTGTTAGACTATGCTGGTTTCTGTAGCTGTGGAACTGTCCTTCCTTTAGCCAGTCTACCCGAGTTCACCAAAAAATATATATATACATATATTAAAAAATGAAAATAAAGAAGTCCTTACATCTACGTTCAATCCACTGCTGGGCCTACCTTAAGCAAACATAACCAGAACCGACTATTGTGACCATGTCTGTTGATGTCTGCCTTCTCACCGCTGCAAAGCTAAAACCTCTGGCTTCCATAAATGGTCAAGAGTTCTGTTGTTTTTTTAACTACTTTTTAAAACTCTCACTTTAAAGAAAATCCTGACTGGTTAGTCAATTTGGGGTCTCCTGAACTAGGAAACAAGAAAATGACAATCAAAGAAGGCTTTGAAGGAATCCACCATCACACCTGTTGGCTGGCCAAGCATTCACCCACCCTGAGTTTACAACCACTACCCTAACTCATCCTGGATATCCTCTCCATCCTCATGTGTCTCTGCCTAAACAACCTACTAACACGAAATATATAAAAATAAGTTAAAAGACATATGCTAAGCAGAAATTGAAGAGAAAAGTGTGACATTATTTTGCCTGATGATCTTTAAACATGGGTAAAAACACGTCTTTGCTACCTACTAAATGAGCCCTTTTGGTTCTTGTGACCTTGGGAAAGTCTTTTATCCTGTTCCAGTGCCATTTTCCTAAGTGTAATAATACGGGTTCTTGATTGTATCAACTATCCTGTTATTACCCTGAGTAAATTCATTCTCTGAATATCCTCTCTTTTGGGATAAAGCCAACTGGGCTGTTTGCCTCTTACAGACAGCTGTTGCCACAATGATCGTGTTTTCAAAAATGAGTGATCCAAAGCCAACCAAGAGGAAGCGGTTAAATCAAAAGATTTAAAAAAAAAAAAAAAAACCTATTGTTTCTCCTTTGATCTCCTTCCAAGATCTGAGATATGATATATTCAACAGTGATTTCAGCCCCTCTGAAGGCCATTTTTTTCCCTTTCTCTTTTACTCAGAGATATGGTAACCACGAATGCAAAAAAGAGCAAAGGTAGGAAGCAATCTTCAAAGTTACAAATTCTCATCATTTGTTATGAGGTCATCTCCTTCTACTAGACAATCAAGTTGAAATTCAGATGCCAGTCCTGCCGGTAGTTATCTCATGTTTGAAGTTACACTGTGTTAATTAGTAACTATAGTCTTGCCTCTGTGACTTTGTTACAGTCCTAACTTAACTGCACTGGATCTCTCTCTTCCAACAAGATACCCATTACCGTCCAACACAAGCACTAATCCTTTTCTTACCGAGCACCACTCTGTGTGTGCCAGGACACAATATTTAAGAACACTGACTGTTAAGGAATTCCTAGTCGGGCACAGAATGGTGGGGTGGGGGAAGCTATATACAAGTATTTTATTTTTAATCAAGTGGGATGAGAACTCTAGGAGACATCAGTACCGGGGGGATACTGGAGAAAGAAACCCATTGCTTGGGTGGGTCAGAGCAAGTTTTACAGAGATGAATCTTGAAGGATGAAGACAATCATCAGGCAA
Source organism: Herpailurus yagouaroundi (assembly GCF_014898765.1). Lineage (NCBI taxonomy): Eukaryota > Metazoa > Chordata > Mammalia > Carnivora > Felidae > Herpailurus > Herpailurus yagouaroundi. The sequence continues at coordinate 9,555,195 of NW_024412430.1, read as the reverse complement.
GGAAGGCAGGGGAAAACATTTCAGTCCATGAGAGCAGTATAGCCAAGACCTGACAATATATCAGATGTTGGATCCAGATAGAGTTTGACAGGACCAAAACAGAAGTGTGTGTGCAAGAACACATGTGGTGTGTACAGCCAAGGTGATAACAGAGGGCTGACCATAGCAGCGCTCATAAAGCGTGCTAAAGAATTTGTGCTGCAGCTTCTAGGTCATTGTGAATTTTGAAGGTTTAAAGAGGCAAACAAAATAGTATTTCATAAAGTGCATCCCATGAATCAGCAGGTCCTCTTCTGGTGGGCTTTCAAAACAATTTTTTTTCTTCAGTAAATTTTAGGAGAGATTTTGTATTACAACAGCCTTTCAGAAAACCATAATGTGTAAATTCCTGGGGCGCCTGGGTGGCTCACTCGGTTAAGCGTGGGACTTCAGCTCACATCCTGATCTCAGGGTTCTCGGCTCAGGTCACAAACTCACAGTTCATGGGTTCGAGCCTTGTGTCAGGCTCTGTGCTGACAGCTTGGAGCCTGGAACCTGTTTAGGATTCTGTGTCCCCTCCTCTGTGCCCCTCCCCAGCTCATACTTCGTCTCTCTCATAAATAAATATTTAAAAAGTTTTGAATTAAAAAATATGTGTAAATCTAAAAGCTCTGAAAAATCTTACAATGAAGGATCCTGTTTAACATGATATAACCCAGAATTTCCCTAACGTGTTATTTTTAACTTTCTGCAGAATGAGTGTTTGCAGAGCAATATGGAAAATGCCTGCTAATGTACTTAGATTTGCATTTTCGAAGAACTGTTTAAGGTCATTTTCTTAAACATTCTAGTAGATGGATTAGAAGAAGATATAGGTAGAAAAGTATTAGAATAGTACAGATCAAGGTGACAAGGCCTTCAGTTAATCAGACAACAAAAGAGATGAGCTCTTAGATAAAGTGTATTTAGAGGAGACATTTTATTTTATTTTATTTTTTTAATTTTTTTTTCAACGTTTATTTATTTTTGCGACAGAGAGAGACAGAGCATGAACGGGGGAGGGGCAGAGAGAGAGGGAGACACAGAATCGGAAACAGGCTCCAGGCTCTGAGCCATCAGCCCAGAGCCTGACGCGGGGCTCGAACTCACGGACCGCGAGATCGTGACCTGGCTGAAGTCGGACGCTTAACCGACTGCGCCACCCAGGCGCCCCTAGAGGAGACATTTTAGAGACTACGGTAACTGACTGGACAGGGGGATGGGATGGGCACCATGTAAGAGAGGAGGAGGAGAAAAATGGACCCCATGTTGTCAAACAGGGCAATTTAGTAGATGGGGCATCATGGGACAGAAGAGGGATATGGGAGGAAGAGCAGATTGGGTGCAAAATAATGATTTCAGTCCTGGTGCAATGAAAATCTACATGCCATGGGCTCAATGGCTGTTAGGTAAAAACTGTGAGGACTAAAATATTACATATAAAATATTTTTCAATATAATAGGAAAGGTATGGGCCTGTCAGGCTACTTAAACTATTTTCTTTACGTATTTATATAAACCTATAAATTGAATTTGCACCACGAAAACTTGTGTATTTATAACACTCTTAAGGGAAATACTTTCACAAAACCTGTCATCACAAATACGTATCTCTTTTTATCACATCTGCACTTACAGGCATACTGATTTTTTTAAGCTGAGACCAGCAGAGGGCTGGTGGCTCTTTTGATAATGTCTTTTGATAGCTCAGACTCCACCATTATAGCTGATATCCTGGTAGCTGAATAAATGATTTTATTTTTCATTCAGAAGTTTGACCACTTCCTGAGAATAAAGCAACTGTTATAATAAACTACATAAAATTGGGGGAAGGGTTATGTGGTCACTGTGTGTTAATTGCTCTGTAGGAGAATTTGCTTGTACTCATTTCCTAAATATTTATACCTCAAGAACATACATCTGAAGTTTTCATCTCTTAAAAGCATCAGGACCTACATTTCCAAAAATGATTTTATTAACACTGTTAAGTGATATTGTTCTTTCAGTCAAAGGTGGATGAATGACACAAGTTACAGAAACAAAAACCTTATACGGCATAAGTTTTTACAGTCACATTTTTTAGGTATATTACGTGGCAACCATTAACGTATCATTAAATGTGAAGTGGGTGCTGTTATTAACCCCACTTTATAGGTGGGGAAATTGAATTTAAGTAGGGTGCCCAAGTTCATGCACCAAAGCTGGTAATCAGATAGAGATAGGTTGGCTCCAGAGTCTGAGCTCTTGACCCTCAGGCCGTACCTTATTTGCACTCGCCCAGAAGTGACCTTTCAAAGCTTATGCCCCTCATGTCCCCATGGCTTGTGTTTATTATAAGCAGCACTATCTTTCCATCATCTGGATTTTGTATATTGAGAGTAAGTTTCCTCTTAGCTCTTACTTTCCTATTCTAAAATAAATGACTTAGATAAGCTGGTATTCACCTTGTAAGATTTTCTTTTTAATTTCCATCCCCAGAGGCAATGTTTTTTATTGTTCAGAGGTCATTCCTTCAAAATATACCAACACATTAAATAAAGATCTTCCTGTGTGATTGCTGAACACCAGGTAATTACTTTACAACATTCATCATATTTAATCTTTTTAACATAAACAGAGTATTTTACATACAAGCAATCTGAGCTCCAAAGGGATGGAGAACTTTTACCTGGTTCCAGTACCCTGAAACTTGTCCTCTTAAAACTTCCAGGGGGGAGGAGTCAAGATGGCAGAACAGCATGGAAGTTTTTTATGTGTCTCACTTCCATGAAATACAGCCAGACCAACACTAAACCATCCTACACACCTAGAAAACTGATTGGAGGATTAACACAACAATCTGCACAACCTGAACCACAGAATTCAGCAGGTACGCGGCACAGAGAGGTGAATTTGGGGAGCGAGAAGCCACAAAAGGTAGGGAACCACTTTTGCGGGTAGAGAGAGGACAGAGACTGGGGGGGGCCTGGGAGGGGCATACAGGAAAAGCACCCCTCTCCAAAAGCAGCTGGAGACAAAGTGGAAAATTAGAAACAGCCACAGGGACTAAACTAAAAAGGGAGAAAAGAGAAAGGAGAGGGTTTAAATTCCATTAAGACTGTAAACAAGGGGAGCGCAAAGGCTGCAACTCTGCAGCTCGATACCTGGCGGTGCTCTGGTAGGAAAGGTGAATCCCCAGGAACAGAGTGGGGTCCGGGAGTTTCTCGGGCCACACGGGGGAAAAGCGGTTCCACTGCTGGAAGGACATTTGGTAGAGACTGTTGAAGCCAGCTGGTCCCAGCAGACCCCAGAAGGCAGCCACATTCACTGGTGTGGGGGCAAGGTCATTAAGGGTGAATCCTGGTGCCAGATATCTGTTGTGATTTTCCATAATCCCTGAAATGCTACTGCTACACTGTCTCGCGAACTTTTTCTGGAGCAGGCTGGCACCTGGCCGCAGTCTCGGGGCTCCGGCAGCAGCAAGGTCCAGCAGGCGTTCCTGGGTGCAGCCGATATTTGGCCATTGCTCATTTGGCCATTACTTGGTGAGACCCTCCCACAGAGGAGCAGAATGGGTCAAAGCCACAGTCCTTTGGAAGTAAGGGGCCAGGGAAAACAGCCACATCTGAGACAAAACTCAGGAGAGAGGTACTGCCTAGGGCCTGGTCACAGAGAGTGAAAAAACAGGGAGCAGACAAGACCTGAAGACAGAGGACGGGTGTGCAATTGCTGATCTGGGAGAAGAGATTGGGTAGCTGGGTGGCGCCATTTTCACCGATCCTGTGCATGCGCATATACACCTACAAGCCCTGCAACAATCCGCCCCAGTAGGGTAGCAGCACCATCTAGAGGGGTGCAGAGCTGTTACACTGAGCCCCACTCAACTGGGCCAACTTCACTCTTGAAGAACACAAGTCTCACTGCTCGATTAGTTTATGGACTATAAAGAGCTACATAGACTGACTTCTAGGGGAAAATGAAACAACTGCAGTCCTACTTCAATCTGTTAGGAAGTTCATCTATTCAATTTTCTTTTTTCTTTTTCTCTTTTACAATTCTTTTTCTTGAATAAAGAAAAAATTCCTTTTTGTTAATTTTTATTAAAAATATTTGTTAATTTTTACTATATTTTTTACTTTTGTGTGAATTTTTTCAAATTCTACTTTACTTCCATCATTTTATTTTAGTCTACTTCAGTGTATTCACCTTTTCAAATTTCAAACAATTTTTTTTCTCTTTCATTTATTTTTCTTGAAGAAAAACCTCTTTTACTTTCAATTTCTATTAAAAATATTTTTAATTTTTCTTACTATATTTTTTGCTTTTGTATAATTTTTTTCAAATTCTATTTTACTTCCATCATTTTTAGTCTACTACAGTGTATTCACTTTTTCAAATTTTCAAACGGTTTTTTTCTTTCTCTTTTTTCTGTCTTTTCTTAAATACAGAAAGAAAATTCATATATTTAATTTTTACTGAAAACATTTTTAATTTCTACTACATTCTTTACTTTTGTGTATATTTTTTCAAATTCTAAAATACCCCCATCATCTCATTTTAGTCTACTTCAGTGTATTCATTTTTTCAAATTCTCACACGATTTTTTCTCCCCCTGCCTTTTTTATCCTCTTACTGTCAAACCACTTTCAACACGCAGACCAAAACACACCTATGATCTAGCATCATCTATTCGATTTGTGTGTGTTTTAATTTTATTATTTTAATTTTTTATTTCAATTTTTCTACCTCATTATTTCATTTTCTCCCTTCAAAATGACAAAATGAAGGAATTCACCCCTAAAGAAAGAGCACTAAGAAATGACAGCCAGGGATTTAACCAACACAGATACAAGCAAGGTGTCTGAACCAGATTTTAGAATCACAATAATAAGAATACTAGCTGGAGTCGAAAATAGATTAGAATCCCTTTCTGCAGAGATAAAAGAAGTAAAAAATAGCCCAAATTAAAAATGCTGTAACTGAGCTGCAATCACGGATGGATGCAGCAGTGGCAAGGATGGACTAGGCAGGACAGAGAATCAGCGATATAGAAGACAAACTTATAGAGAATAATGAAACAAAAAAAAAAAAAAAAAAAGAGGGAGATTAAGGCCAAAGAGCACAATTTACAAATTAGAGAAATCAGTGACTCATTAAAAAGGAACAGCATCAGAATCATAGGGGTCCCAGGAAAGGAAGAGAGAGAAATAGGGGTAGAAGGGTTATGTGAGCAAATCATAGTGGAAAACTTTCCTAACCTGGGGAAAGACACAGACATCAAAATCCAGGAAGCACAGAGGACTCCCATTAGTTTCAACAAAAACCAACCATCAACAAGGCATATCATAGTCAAATTCACAAAATACTCAGACAAGGAGAGAATCATGAAAGCGGCAAGGGAAAAAGTCCCTAACCTACAAGGGAAGACAGATCAGGTTTGCAGCAGATCTCTGCACAGAAACTTGGCAGGCTAGAAAGGAGTGGTGGGATATATTCAGTGTGCTGAATCAGAAAGAAATATGCAGCCAGAAATCCTTTGTCCAGCAAGGCTGTCATTCAAAATCAAAGTAGAGATTAAAAAGTTTCCCAGACAAACAGAAATTACAGGAGTTTGTGACCACTAAACCAGCCCTGCAAGAAATTTTAAGGGGGACTTTCTGAGGGGAGAAAAGATGAAAAAATACATATAAAAATAAATACCAAAAGCAACAGATTAGAAAGGACCAGAGAACACAACCAGAAACTCCAACTCTACAAGCATCATAATGGCAATAAATTCCTATCTTTCAGTACTCACTCTAAATGTCAATGGACTCAATGCTCCAATCAAAAGACATAAGGTAACGGAATGGATAAGAAAACAAGATCCATCTATATGCTGTTTACAAGAGACCCGCTTTAGACCTAAAGACACCTTCAGATTGAAAGTAAGGGGATGGAGAACCATCTATCATGCTCATGGTCAACAAAAGAAAGCCAGAATAGCCATACTTAGACAATACAGACTTGAAAATAAAGACTGTATCAAGAGATACAGAAGGGCATCATATCATAATCAAGGGGTCTATCCACCAAGAAGACCTAACAATTGTAAACATTTATGTGCCAAATGTGTGAGCACCCAAATATATAAATCAATTAATCACAAACATAAAGAAACTCATTGATAGTACCACAATAGTAGGAGACTTCAACACCCCACTCACAGCAATGGACAGATCATCTAATCAAAAAATCAACACGGAAACAATGGCTTTGAATGACACACTGGACTAGATGGACTTAACAGATATATTCAGAACATTTCATCCTAAAGCAGAATATATATTCTTCTCCAGTGCACATGGAACGTTCTCCAGAATAGACCATATACTGGGACACAAATCAGCCCTAAGTAAGTACAAAAAGGTCGAGATCATACCATGCATATTTTCAGACCACAACGCTATGAAACTCAGAATCAACCACAAGAAAAAAATTGGAAAAGTAACACATACTTGGAGACTGAAGAACATCCTACTAAAGAATGAATGGGCTAACCAAGCAGTTAAAGAGGAAATTAAAAAGTATATGGAAGTCAATAAAAATGGAAATACCACAACCCAAAACCTCTCGGATGCAGCAAAGGTGGTCCTAAGAGGAAAGTATATAGCAATCCAGGCCTTCCTAAAGAAGGAAGAAAGCTCTCAGATACACAACCTAACCTTACACCTTAAGGGACTGGAAAAAGAACAGCAAATAAAACCCATAACCAGCAGAAGCCAGGATCTAATAAAGATTAGAGCAAAAATTAACGCTATTGAAACCAAAAAAACAGTAAAACAGATCAATGAAACCAGAAGCTGGTTCTTTGAAAGAATTAACAAAATTGGTAAACCACTAGCCAGTTTGGTCAAAAAGAAAAAGGAAAGGACCCAAATAAATAAAATCAAGAATGAAAGAAATCACAACCAACACAACAGAAATAAAAATAAGAGACTATTATGAACAATTATATGCCAATAAAATGGGTAATCTGGGAGAGATGGACAAATTCCTAAAAACATATACACTACCAAAACAAACAGGAAGAAATAGAAAATTGAACAAACCCATAACCAGTAAGGAAACCGAATTAGTAATCAAAAGTCTGCCAAAAAACAAGAGTCCAGGGCCAGATGGCTTTCCAGGGGAATTCTACCAAACATTTAAGGAAGAGTTAACACCTATTCTCTTGAAGCTGTTCCAAAAAAACAGAAATGGAAGGAAAACTTCCAAACTCTATGAAGCCAGCATTACCTTGATTCCAAAACCAGACAGAGACCACACTAAAAAGGAGAACTATAGACCAATTTCCCTGATGAACATGGATGCAAAAATCCTCAACAAGATATTAGCCAACTGGACCCAACAATACGTTAAAAAAATTATTCACCATAACCAAGCGGGATTTATACCTGGGATGTAGGACTGGTTCAGTATCTACAAAACAATTGTTGGGATTTATCACATCAATAAAAGAAAGGACAAGAAACACGTGATCCTCTCAATAGATACAGAGAAAGCATTTGACAAAATACAGCATTCTTTCTTGATAAAAACCACCAAGAAAACAGAGACAGAAGGATCATACCTCAAGATCATAAAAGCCATGTATGAAAGACCCAACGCTAATATCATCCTCAATGGGGAAAAATTGACAGCTTTCCCCCTAAGGTCAGGAACAAGACAGAGATGTCCACTCTCACCACTGTTATTCAACATAGTATTGGAAGTCTTAGCCTCTGCAATCAGACAACACAAAGAAATAAAAGGCATCCAAATCGGCCAGGAGGAGGTCAAACTGTCACTCTTCACAGATAACATGATACTCTATATGGAAAACCCCAAAGATTCCACCAAAAAACTGCTGGAACTGATCCATGAATTCAAGCAAAGTTGAAGGATATAAAATCAATGCACAGAAATCGGTTGCATTCCTATACACCAATAATGAAGCGACAGAAAGAGAAATCAAGGAATCGATCCCATTTATAGTTGCACCAAAAACCATAAAATACCTAGGAATACATCTAACCAAAGAGGTAAAAAATCTATACACTGAAAACTATAAAAAGCTTATGAAAGAAATTGAAAAAGACACAAAGAAATGGAGAAAGATCCCATGCTCCTGGATAAGAACAAATATTGTTAAAATTTCCATACTACCTAAAGCAATCTATATATTCAATGCAATCCCTATCAAAGTAACACCAGCATTCTTCACAGAGCTAGAATAAATAATCCTAAAATTTGTATGGAACCAGAAAATACTCCAAATAACCAAAGCAATCTTGAAAAAGAAAACCAAAGCAGGAGGCATCACAATCCCAGACTTCAAGCTATACTACAAAGCTGTAATCATCAAGGCAGTATGGTACTGGCACAAGAACAGACACTCAGATCAGTCGAACAGAATAGAGAACCCAGAAATGGACCCACAAATGTATGGGCAACTAGTCTTTGACAAAGCAGGAAAGAATATCCAATGGAACACAGTCTCTTCAGCAAGTGGTGCTGGGAACACTGGACAGCGACGTACACAAGAATGAACCTGGACCACTTTTCTTACACCATACAAAAAAATAAACTCAAAATGGATCAAAGACCTCAACGTAAATAAGACAGGAAGTCATCAAAATCTTCGAGCAGAAAGCAGGCAAAAACCTCTTTGATCTTGGCTGCAACAACTTCTTATTCAACAGGTCTTCAGAGGCAAGGGAAACCAAACCAAAAATGAACTTCTGGGACCTCATCAAAATAAAAAGCCTCTGCACAGTGAAAGAAACAATTAGCAAAACTAAAAGGCAACCGACAGAATGAGAGAAGATATTTACAAATGACATATCAGATAAAGGGTTAGTATCCAAAATCTATAAAGAACTTATCAAACTCAACACCCAAAAAACAAGTAATCCAGTGAGGAAATGGGCAAAAGACATGAATAGAGGCTCCTCCAAGGAAGACATCCAGATGGCCATCTGACACATGAAAAAATGCTCAACATCACTCATCATCAGGGAAATACAAATCAAAACCACACCTCACACCTGTGAGATATGGGAGATACCACATCATACCTGTCAGAATGGCTAACATTAACAACTCAGGCAACAACAGATGTTGGCGAGGATGCAGAGAAAGACTATCTCTTTTGCACTGCTGGTGGGAATGCAAGCTGGTGCAGACACTCAAAAACAGTATGGAGGTTCCTCCAAAACCTAAAAATAGAACTACCCTACAATCCACCAATTGCACTACTAGGCATTTATCCAAGGGATCCAGGTGTGCTGTTTCGAAGGGACACATGCACCCCCATGTTTATAGCAGCACTATCAACAATAGCCAAAGTATGGAAAGAGCCCAAATGTCCCTCGATGGATGAATGGATAAAGAAAATGTGGTATGTGTGTGTGTGTGTGTGTGTGTATACACAATGGAGTATTACTCGGCAATCAAAAACAATGAAATCTTGCCATTTGCAACTACGTGGATGGAACTGGAGGGTATTATGCTAAGTGAAATTAGTCAGAGAAAGACAAAAATCAAATGATTTCACTCATATGAGGACTTTAAGAGACAAAACAGATGAACATAAGGGAAGGGAAACAAAAATAAAATAAAAACAGGGAGGGGGACAGAACAGAAGAGACTAATAAATATGGAGAACAAACTGAGGGTTACTGGAGGAGGTGTGGGAGGGGGGATGGGCTAAATGGGTAAGGGGTATTAAAGAATCTCCTGAAATCATTGTTTCACTATATGCTAATTTGGATGTAAATTAAAAAAAAAAAAAAGAAATAACATTTACAACACACACACACACACACACACAAACTTATAGACTACATACTATTGGAGGTAATTATGATGGATTCATGACCTTAGTTTCTTAATAATCATTATAGTTGAATACCTGACTTCCTCAATTTTAACAGTACATTTATGTCAATGGCTTTAAGGAAAATTGGAAAAAAAATAAGATCACAATAATCCCACCATTTACAGTAACTGATTCATTTTTTCTCTTATAAAACGTATGGTACTGGTTTTACTTAACGTTTAAGTTTTTTCACAGCTATCATTTGTAATGGCTCCATCTTCTTTCACTTAGTTGACATTGTAACTTAATCTCCTCTCATTGATATGCATTTAGTTTGCTCACAACTATTTTTTAAATGTTCTAGCGACCAAATGTGTACATGGGTTTTTTTTTTTCCATTCTCTTAAATTTATTTTTTAAAATAACCTTTTTAAAGGTTTTTTTTTTTTTTTTTTTTTATAACAAGCAGGTGACTCACAGGGCAGGCAAACGACTCTTTTGCTTCAAGTTTACTTCCAAGACCATGAGAAAGGAAAGTCAATGAAGTCTTCTGCGACTCTAACAGTATCTTCATTTTTCAGTTCTTCCACCCATAGTTCATGGAGTTCATCACAGATCTCCATGGAATGGTCAGTTAACACAGGATATGTGTACAATGACACATTCCTTGTGCTAATTTACCTTGGCTTATTTACCTTCTCTCTATAACCCTTAGATTGTTCTCCATACAGGACACAAGCAAGGCTATCTGTTGATTTTGGGATAATCCCAGTGAGTCCAGCAGTAAGGTGTCTATAAATATAGAGAAGGGCCACAGAACAGCTGAGGAAATAACCACCCGAGTTCTCAAATAGACAACCTTCTCCCCTATTCTGATTTGAACTAATCCCTACCCCTTGGTCTAAGCCCTCAATTAATGCCATCACCGTTAACCCAATTAAGATTCTAAATTGCAAGGGAAAGGAAGGCAAAGTGACAAAAGGGTCATGAGCTGAGGAAGAAAAATCCACTGTGGAATGGTATTCTCCCTCTAGAAGCTGGAGAGAGTTGACAATAATGGAATGTAGCTACCTTATCTTCTCTACTGTCTCATATACCCAGGAAACAAAAGTGGATGTTGTCTCAGTAATCACATTAAATGACCCAAAGAAGAGTCCCCACATCAGCAAAGGAGTAGCATCAGAAGAAAATAACAGATGAGCCCTCACCACCTGCAGGGTCTGTGAGCTTTACACCCATTCACTTTTGATCCTGACAAAACCTCTCTAAGGTGGGAACCACTGCTACCCATCTTACAGATGAGGAAATCAAATCTAGCAAAGTTGGGTTGACTTACTCAAGATTTCCTGTCAACAGAACCTGATTAAGAGCCCAGCAAAGCATAACTCTCAGATCTGCACAGGAACCTCTAATACCTCTCTGGCTTTCTGTAAGCTTCATTTCTGCCTTTTTCCTTTTTAAAACTATTCCATCTTCCATCCTCTATGTCCCCAAGAAGAGTATTTCCAGAATAAGGATATTTTGAGGATGTACTTAATGCCACATTTTTAAAAAGCCTTAGAAGCATGTTGTATGCCTGTGGGTTTATCATTTTTCATTAATGCTAGAGAAAAAAAGTTTACATCTTACCACAAGGTGTCTTAAAGAAATACACTTAATTTGGATGGTGGCAGAGACAAGTATTTTTATGAGTACAAAACACCCACTCCGATCTCTTAAATCCAAGTGTGGGATCTTTAATATTGTAAAATGGATTAAGGGAAAAGATGAATTGGAGCTTTTGTAACACAAAATACATAAAAGTTAATATATGCACTTTTATAAACATTTTACACATTTTTAAAAAATTGTGTAGGGTTTTGTTTTTGAGAGAGAGAGATACAGTGAGAGTGGGGGAGGGGCAGAAGGAGCCTGAGACCTAATCTGAAGCAGGCTCCAGGCTCTGAGCTGTCAGCACAGAGCCTAACGTAGGGCTCCAAGTCACAGACCACGAGATTATGACCTGAGCCGAAGTTGGACACCGAACCAAGCCACCCAGACGGCCCATGTTACACATTTTTTTAAATAATCAAGTTATTACATTGTGGGTTTAAATTTTGTTTAATTTGAGAGAGAGAGAGAGAGAGCGCGCGTGAGAGCACGCACCCACAAGCCATGGAGAAGTGCAGAGAGAGGACCATAAATAGGCTCGACACTCAGCGTGGAGCCTGATGTTGGGCTTAATTCCACGACCCTGGGACCATGACCTGAGCTGAAACAGAGTCGGATGCTCAACTGACTAAGCCATGCAGGTGCCCTAAATTTTCTTTGAACATAATGAGATGTCCTAGAGTAGTCACAGAGACCACCTGGGTTATCTTTTTTGACAGTAATTTAAATTGCTCATGTAGTTTATTAAGTTTGTTTTCTCTCACACCCTTTAGAAGAGATTCATTTGGACCAAAGATGGAACTGTAAATTAGTAAGACTGATTTTTCAAAATCTTCGACAAGGTGACATTTTAGGATATGTAAGCAAATATGCATGCCAAAGAGAGCTATTCCTTTCTTGTGTCAGCTGAGTATACACATCAAATGAGGCCAAGTTCAAGACTTCCTTGAGTCCAGTTTCACTAAATTTCCCAATGTTTCTCTACCCCCATCATTTGTTTTCAAACATCGGTTTTTCAACCCATGCTCAAGTCTCTTTTCATTGCTTTCACTCCTGAGACACTGAGTAGCCTAAGACTCTTCCTAAGTCTATTACAAGTCTCAAGAATGATGGATAATCTCTCTTGATATTGACATTAACGTCTTTAGAAAGGAAAATGTGAATACACCAATGTCCAACAGTTGGCTGGGTTATTTGACTATTTCCTGCTGATATAGTTCTTCCCTCATACAGTCACCTCATTTAACCCATGACTGTTCTCTCTCACATCCTAAATTCAACTAATGCACTCAACTGAAATCCCCAACTGTCATGGTTATTATCAACTGATGTCATACCCTGATTTCCCTTTGAGGATACAGAGCCTGTCTTTCCACTGAAAGTTAACTGAATTGCTGTGGTTCCCCCTCTGGCTAGATTAAGGGATTGGTATTTATCTCCAGTTCCAATGCCATGAGTAGCTGACACCCATCAGGACCTCTCAAACCTGAACGCTCCGCTGCAGTCCACATCAGAAAGCTAGGACGTTGCTGCTAGTTCCTGGCTTTTTTCACATTCTAGTTCACCCCTGTGGATTCCAATGCAGAGTCCTAGTGAACTGAAGCTGGACGGGTTGTCTTCATTTTACCAGCACTTAGGTTCATAGGATTCTGGGCATCGAAACCTGGAGAATAATTTATTTAAGGACGTCCAAAAGAAGTGTCAAAATAAAGCTAAGGGTTATGAATGTGGACTAACCTGGTAATTTTTATATCATTAGGGAATGATGAAATATAGCAGTCTGAAACTTTATGTCCCAGCAAGGAAAAATCATTGCATTATATGCTAACTACCTTGGATGTAAATTTAAAAAATAAATGACATCAAAATGTAAAAAAAAAAAAAACAGAATAAGGAAAAAATAAAATCAATGAGAATATAAAACAAAAACTACATCTTGGTAGAAATAACCTGCATTAAAGGAAATGCTGTTAAAAAAAATTAGGACATCAGTGGAAAAACTGGTGAAATACTAATCAAGTCCATAATTAAATTAATATTGTATCACTGTTAATCTCTTAGTTTTCATCATTGTGCCAGGGCTCTAAGATGTCAATATTGGTGAAATCTGAGTATACAGGAGCTCTCCAATCTATTGTGTCAAATTTTCTGTAAGTCTAAAATTATTTCCAAATAAATTGCTTTAATAAAAAAAGGGACATAACCATTTCCTTTTAATAGTAGGTACATACAGTCCATTACACTCTTTACATTTTCTTCTTTTTCTCTTTTTGTGTCTTGGTCCCTTTCCATTAATTCCCTTCTGGGAATCCTCTAATTCCTTTTCTCTTTCTCCCCCTTTCTAACTTCACCTTAAGTGGCAAAATGAGCACAGAAGCCTAAGTAAAATTTTAATGTGTTCTAGGTTTTCATTAGAAAACAAAATATTAATCCTTTGAATGCCATATTCTTTCTCCTCCCCCCAAAAAGAAGTCCTGCTAAATGAAGCAAAGTTAATTTTAATTCCACGTGATTCAAGTTTAAAAGAATAAGAGGGAGAGAAACAGAGAGAAAGGGACAAAGAGAAAGAGATGAAGAACGCTAACCCTGTTAGTCATTAATGACAAAATCATGGAGTGCCCCAGGACCTATTTTACCAACCTGGAGTACTTGACCCCCTTCATCATCCATCCCACCCATCCAGCCTCCTGGCCTCCTTCCCAGGTCCCATCATCTTTGCTTGACTACCGAAGTTTCTTCACACTCAATTTAAATATCACTTCCTCAGAAAAGCTTCCTAAGAACCCCCGCATTCTCACCCACCATGATAAGCTCTTATATCCTAGAATATTATTTTATGGCACTTATCAAAAATACAGCAAACAAATTATTCATGTAATCATATGTCTTCCTTTCTAGATTGGAAGCACCAGGAAGGAAAGATCTGTTTCTGTTTCATTCATCACTGTACTCCAACACCCAGCACAGTGGCTGCCCACAGGGAGTGCCCAGTACCAATAGATGGTTGGGGAACGAATAAAAGGAATGCAAGGACAAATAAATGGATGACAATTTTTGCAAGGACTCGGCACATCAGTCCTTCCAGTTACTCCTGTAGTTCAAAGACAGATTTTGAAGTCCTGAGGAGGCTCTTTACTCTGCCTATTGATCATCTCTGCCTTCTGCTCCAAGGACCTCAAACTCCACAGCCCATACCTCACTTTCCATGCCAAGGGTCACTCTCTCAGTCATATTATCGTATTTGCTTTTTAGAATGCCCAGAGATCCAAGTAGGCACTTATTTGCTGCCACACTATCTAAATGGACAGGACAGAAGACAGACTTGTGTCATTTTAGCTGATATTCCCAGTGGGTGATAAACGATGAGAACACTCATCACATAAGTAACTCAAGCCTCAGCTATTCTTGACTGTTGTATCCATAGCTTCCCAGGTGTATGGACAGGGCACATTATTTTCTATCTCAGTGTAGTCAAAATCCCTTGAAATCAATCAACTTGAAGGTGTTGTTACAAGTTCTGGTGACTACATGACAAGGAGATAAATTCGCTGGGAAACACTGCAGTACTTTACATTGATTATTTAAAATGGATTTGGGCTGATTGGTTAACATTCATTAGGTCTCTGATACATCAGAGACTATGAACCAGGTTGTGTCATTATACAGTTATGGTACTTACAACTAAATGTTCTCAATGGGGACCTCCATGTCCTAGTGTAGGTTTGTGGTGGGAATAGCAATTATACTGGTCTATGGGGAACAGAGAAGGCTTCTCAGAGGAAGGAAGATCTGCATGATCTTAAAAAAATATTAAAATATATACATGATTGAAGGACATTTCATCAGGCAGAGCAAACCCTATGTGTAAAGGAATGAAGATAGGAAAGTACATGTCATACTTTCCGGTGGATACCACCATAATGTGCAGGGTGAGGGCACAGGTAGAGGGTCAACCAATATGTTGTTGAATTGTATAATGAAGGTACACCCCTATTAAAAATACTTTGAATCATAAAGACATACAAAGCTTAGTAGATACATCTTTCAAGAGTCAGCAGGTTATATGCAAGATCCTAGAAAGCACCGGTATTCCTGTTCTTGTGTCAACACAAAGAAACATAAGACAAAATGCCACATCAAAACCCTTAGACCCGGAGAAAAACTTAATTTTGTATACATGATTAGGCCAGAGACTATGAACAATTCTATGTGCTACATTTCTTATCGTTGAAATATTTCAAGGGGCAGGATACAAGTATGGCAGGTATTTAAGAGTAAGACTGAATACACTCCTCCTCCAAGTCAGCAAACCATGGCCAGAATCTGAGCACCTACACAGACCAACAGAGCAGAATAATCTCATTTTAAGTAAAAGGCTGCATTTTCTCTTGAGGTTGGAACCACCTTACAAAGGGCAAGACTCAGCACTGGCCAGTGAGCCGGAGGGTTGAAACATGGGTCAAAAGAAAAGCTCTTCTTTCATGTCTGAAGTGAATTCTCTAAAAAGGAGTTAAAATCTGCCTTTTAACAGCATGAAAAGGAACTGGAAATATTGGAGTGAATGACACTCTATGGCAAGTAACAAGGAGAACGTCAACTGCTTGAGCAGAAAAGGAACAGAGTCCTTGAAACATTTATAAAATACCTCCTGGGTGTATTATTGCCTGAAATTCCCTGCGGATTTTGGTTCCTATATATGGTCAGGATCCAAAGTACAGCCTCTTTTATGCTGACAAAACAAGAGGTCAAAGCTGCTATAGAGAAGTTGACACTATGTTTAAATCCCTGGATCACTCTTGTTCAATTACTCAACAGAGGAGAATAAATATTTGCACATCCCGTCTTTATAGGAGTTTGCACAATATGACCATCAAGGGTAAAAGTCAAGCTAAGTCTAATTCATTCTCTTTATCATTTTAAGTTTTCAATTCCAATTCAGTTGTTAGAATTATACTTTTGTTCCCCATGTAGTCATGCAGTTTTTGTTACTCCGTTGTTTAAAAGATTCAGCATTCTCCCCACACTCAAAATACAGTCCAACCCCCCATAAGATCCTGTGTCATCTGCCCTTGCTTTTTGGACTCATCCCATACAATTCTCCTTGTTCAGGCTAGTCTTATGTCTATTGTTTGAAAACTTAAGGGTTTCCCTGCCTCAGTGTCCTAGGATCTGCTGTTCCCTTCAGTTAAAGTGCCCCACACCTCTAAGTATTCACCAAATAGATGGCTACACGTTATTCTGGCCTCAGTTCAACTATCCCTTCCTGTGGTAGGCAGCATCGAAGAAGCCCACTAAAGATCTTCACTTTCTAGGATTCATATCCTCCCATGCTGCAGCAGCATCAATATGTGTGACCAATAGAATAGAATGGAAGGGATACAACGTGACTTTGAAGGTGAAGAAAACCTATTGCTGCTCTCACCTTACTGTCTTGGATCATTGGGTTTGGGGACACCAGTCAACACGTCATGAGGAGATTTGTACAATCATTATGGAAAGATCCACTTGGAAGCAAACTGAAAGGTCCTTTCAACAGTCACGGCAGCAGATTCTCCAGCCCTGGTCAAGCTTTCAGATGACTGCAATCTCCTATGAGACTCGGAGATAAAACTACCCAACTATGTCATTACTGAATTCCTGTCTGAAAAAAAATCACCTAATAGAGTAATAAATTTTTAAGCGGTTAGGTTTGGGGTAATTTGTTACAAAGCATAAACTCTTACACATTCTCATACTGGTCTCCCCTAACACCCAACCTAAGAAAACCCTAGGCCTGTCACATGTTATGTAATTACTCCATTTTGTCTTTGTTCTTGTACTGAGGCATACCTTATCATTTTGTTCTTTGGTGGTTGTTTATCGCTTTTTTTACTCCACTGGAACTAAGCTTCTCTAAAGCAGAAACTTTGTCCACCCAATGCATCAAAGATTAGTCCCAGAATTGGGTCATCTAGAGCAGATGCTTAATAAATACCTGGTGGAAAAAATAACTTGATACTCTGGAAATTTGATTTCACTTGTTCTCCATGGAATATAGGAGGTTGGCTAATTGCATCCCTCTCATATCCTGGGTGGTGGTCACCGGCCTCAGATTCGTACAAGAGTAAAGAAGTATTTGTACCCAACCAAGATGATGAGGATCTCAGCTATCCCTTGGGCAAAATCTCATGTCTTCAACTGCAGAAAAAAAAAAAAAGGTGGGTTTTTTTTTTTCTTTCTGAATAATAACCACTATTTTTAAAGGAATATCCAATATTCTAGGGTAGAGAATATGAAAATATAGTAGACATGAACAAAATGTAGAGAAGTTTTGTTTTGTTTTTAGCAAGAACTGGGAAAACTACTCTAAGATCTGAGTAAGGTAGAAGTAATGATTACTAGGGGGAAAAACAAGTATCATAATGAGACAGACAAGTAAGGATAATATATGTAATCCTTCAGACTACCTAAAAAGATACACATCTGAATTGTCTTAAGCGGTTTTAAGAGCCAAGGAAAGAAATATTGCTGTATTCCAACCACTGCTTCTGCTAAGTTGAACATACTTTTTTTTGAAACTTCTACAGAGGTACATGGTTTAAGACTTCACAAGCAGATGGTAGGTATAGCCTATACATAATTCCATGACTGAAAATATGGATAAGAGATCTATATGCAGCCAACATACGTATCTGCACACACTGCATATATTTTCATGCGGTTTCTTCTAAAAATTCAGTGGGGAAAACTAGATCTGTTCTTGGCTTCATTTCACAAAGCCCTTTCAGCCCCTCTGGCTGAGGTCCTGCCATTTGTACAAAGGCACAGCTGCAGAAAGTGTTTAATCCCAGCTCTCAAGGAGGGAGCAACATTGTACCTCCTCACATCTTCGTGTCCTAGTATCCTCGCCGCATGTTTCTATAGGAATGACTTTCCAATCAAAAGACATCAAGGAAAGGCATGCGTGGCACTGTGGTGGAGGATAAAAAGGATCAAGAACTATTATTCTCCCTCCCTGGAGGGGGGGAATCTAGTGGCTCCTCTCCTTCCTCTTGAGGAGACCAGATCTGTACCACTTATTCCAGACTTGTTTGCCAGATGGAAAGCCTAAAACGTAACTTGGGGTAACAGAGGAAATCCCTCTTAATTCCAAACTCGGGAGGGAGAGCTGTGCTTCAAAGGAACCTTGGAGACAAATCCTGCAAGTAGCAAACTGAAATGAGCGTGAGTCCTTCACACAGTGCCTGGGTGCAAAGGAAGTGTTGGTTTTAATTGTTTTAATTTTTAATTTTTTAATTTACATCCAAGTTAGTTCGCATCTAGTCCAATGATTTCAGGAGTGGATTCCAGCAATTCATCCCCTATGTCTAACACCCAGTTTTCATCCCAACAAGTGTCTTCCTTAACACCCCTTACCCATTTAGCTCATGCTCCCATCCACAACCCCTCCAGCCACCCTCAGTTTGTTGTATTTAAGAGCCTCTTAGGTTTTGTTTCCCTCCCTGGTTTTTTTTGTTTTTTTGTTTTTGTTTTTGCTTCCCTTCCCTTTTCGTCATTTGTTTTGTATCTTCAATTCCACATGAGTGAAGTCATATGGTATTTGTCTTTCTCTAATTTTGCTTAGCATAATACCCTCTAGTTCCATCCACGTTGCTGCAAATGGCAAGATTCTTTTTGATTGCTGAGTCATACTCCAGTGTGTGTGTGTGTGTGTGTGTGTGTGTGTGTGTGTGTGTGTGTGTGTGTATCACATCTTCTTTAGCCATTCATCTGTCGATAGACATTTGGGCTCTTTCCATACTTTGGCTATTGTCAATATCACTGCGATAAACATCAGGTTGTGTATGCTGCTTGGGAACTGTATTTTTGTATCCTTTAGGTATATTGAGGAACCTCCATACTGTTTTCCAGAGTGGCTGCACCAGCTTGCATTCCCACCAGCACTGGAAAGAAGATCCTCTTTCTCCACATTCTTGCCAACATCTGTTGTTGCCTGAGTTGTTAACGTTAGCCATTCTGACCGGTGTGAGGTGGTATCTCATTGGGGTTTTGATTTGTATTTCAGTGTTTGGGTTTTTTCTCATTTTTTTCTTCATTTTACATCATTAAGAGATCAAGAAGAGGCAAGTGGCACAGAAAGAAACTGACACTTTTAAAAGGCGATTACAATTTCCTATAGCTAGAATCTCAGTAAAAATTTTTGCAAAGTAAAAAAAAAAAATTGTACAGTCCTGTGAAGGGTTTTAGTGTTAAGTCTATTTGTACATAGACTGCACACAGCCCAAATAAGCCAGTACGTACTAATCACTTTTCTGAGAGAAATTCAAGTTATGTAATTGTGCTCTTAAATATTAACTCATTTTTTCACTCAATGTATTTACTCATCTCCTAATTACTTAACCAACTTGAGAGTTCCAAAGATGAGGCAGACTCAGGTTTGTAACCTAGAATGAAAAGGTTAAACGCAGATGTATCCACTAGACCAGGCTCGCATGCCTGTGCAAAATATATTCCTGGTGAATGCTGCTGTGACTCCTTAATAGAAACTGTAATAAATTCTTTGTACATTTTTATATATTTTATCCTGTCATGTGATATTCTATTATTTATTCATTATTATGCTCTATGTGAAACGTTCAGATGTAGGGTTCTATTAAGGTAAAGCAGGAGCCAAAATCTAAAAATGTGCATGAAAGTAGAGAAATTGTATTGAAACGTGTTTAATTCTTTAACAATTTTATATGACCAGAATTCTGAAGTTAAGAGTTCATCAATTTTTGGCTTATTCTATGATCTCCCCCCTCCAACCCTTCGCCACCAGAGGTACATCTAGTTCCATCTACATGGCTCTTCAACAGTGATTACTAGAGCCAAGCCAAAATTACCACGTGTTATTGACAAGCAACACCACAATGTTTGATGAAAGAAAAAGATGGTCCTGCTACCTGCCCCCTCATCACCAATCTTGTTTTCCTTTTTCCTTTCATCTCTTGCCTCAAGGACAGAGTTTGCATTATCAGGCCAGTAGAGATCAGTAAGTGAAAACTCACTAAGTTATCATCATGCCTTCTAATTCCCCTCTTCGGGTGGTCATTAAAGATGTCAGTAAGGTCATAACATCAAAGGAAGGCCTTTGTGTGATTCTGGGAGCTTTACATTGTTTGTTCTTAGTCTATTCCCTAAAGTGCCAATGAAGCATGCTGTGCCCATGACTGATATGAAACTTAGGGGAGATCACACAACTCTAAAAATTATTTCAGTTTTCAGCATCTTCTCGAGTTTGTTCTTAGCCCAAGGCCTGGCTTACTATGCCTTAGACACAGGTCTGCTGGGCATGAAGAAATATGCCCTCTAACCCACCATGAGCTTCATGTTACGACCTTCACAGTATCCCATATACATCCTACACAGTGTTTGCCGGGACTCTTCTCCCTAAGATAATCCTGTCTGTCAGTTCCTGACAATATAGACTATCCTGCTTCTTGCCTCTGAGCAAGTATTTAAGAATAACTCATGTCCATAGAGAGAAACCATCCATTTCTTCATCTGCTACCAACAGTTTCCGTATAACATGCCTTCCCTCCTCCTCTAGAGCTGTGAGCTCATCATCCCTCCTGTCCACTGGTTCACCTGCACCCCAGGCTGATCCAGGGGCTCAGCCCCACTTTGACTGTGACAGGGCCATGCCAGAAAGAAGGTTCCTCATCAAAGGAACTTTGAATTTGACCTCAGAAATCTCCAACTGGATTTCAAAAGACAAATGTCTACTTTACAGAAAGTTTTCTTTGTGCAAGGACCAGCACTGAGAGTTCTATTTTGATTTGGGATGCAACTGATTTTTTTTTTTAAGACTTTAGAATAAGACAACAGGATAGTACTACCGACCTGCATCCCCATCACTTACATGTACCACTCTGTAAGGTACTGGTCAAAGAGCAATAGGTCTTTACTTACTGGGACATTTAAGGTGCCCTAAGAGCACCTGCCACCGTATGGTGCTCCAGGAAACGTTAAGATTGCTAGTCAGTCACACCTGGCTTTCCAATACAGAAACTTTTTACCAAAATTATCCATGTAAAGAGCCAGAAAATGCTCACAGGAAATGTTTTCTGCACTGGAATAAATACCGTTTTATTGAATCCTTTCACTACAGAGTGAGCATGTACCTTTGCCCACAAACTTAGGTATATAAGAATTATTGGTCTCTGATACAAAGTTCAAGTAAAAAATTTCTAATATGCTTTGCAGCAGAAACAATCTTAAGTTGGCATCCTTTCCTTTGTCTTCAGGGATTTGACTCAATTCTTAGGGACTTACACGTTAAGACCTAATGCAGACAGGGGCAGCCCATCTGATCCTAAATGTTGAAATACTGACAGTACCTCCTTTGAGTTTACAAAGAAAGACAAAGGTGCCAGTTATCCCTGCTTCTACTCATCATTGTTTCGGACTTTCTAGCCAATACGGTAAGCCAAGGAAAAAAAATAAAGGTTTGAGGATTGGGGGAGGAAATTATCTTTATTCATCACGATAGGATTATGTTTGTAGACTATAAAAAATAATCCACACGTTATTATGACTCTTTACACAATTAGCTAGATATAAAATCCATGCATAAAACATTTGCACTTTCTACTTGCAACAAAATTTAGAAAATGAAAACTTAAAAAAAAAGACACCTTTTATAGTAGTATAAAAATCTTATGTAAACTCTGGTGCAATTATAATTTATTGAAAGACAATTTAAATAATTTAGTAATTGTTACCTAACTTAAACATAAACATAATAATGGATTGGAATACTCAGTATTGCAAAAACGTTATTTGATCACAAACTCATCTCATAAATTTCAATCAAAATTCCGTCTGTGCAGGTGTGTTTTATACATGATACTTGACAAACTGATTCTAAAATATATAGGGGATTTCAAAGTTCCCAGAATTGCTAATGATCTAATGAGGAAGAGGGCTATTATCACAGGACCTGACCAACAGGTACCACACTATTATCAAGTTGTGTTCTCAGCCAGGTATTGGACTAGCGATTGAACAACTAAATAAAATAGAGCGCCCAGAAATAGCATGAGGCCTGCACAGTCACAGCAGATGACTGATGTTATAAAGAAGATCAGTGTGGCGGAGAAGAGATGAACATTGTAAAATAAGTTGTACTGGGGCAAGTGACTATGACATGGGAAAAAAACTTTCAGTCGTACGTATAAATCAATCCCTGATGAATTAAGCACTTTAATGTGGAAGACAACATTTTAGAAGGAATTCCAGCAATTTTATCTTGGGAGGATAGTAATTTCTTAAGGCACAAAATAGGCAAATTATGAGGAGTATAACTGGTAAATGCAACTACATAAAAAATGAGAACTTCTGTCCTCAAAAGCCATCATGGAATAAAAATATAAGCCAGGAATTTAGATAAGACACAACACTAACGAAGGATTACTATGCAGTATATATAAAGAATTCTGAATCAGACAAAGTCAGACAATGCTACTGAAAAATACGAAAAAGAAATGAACACTAATTTCATACAACAGGAAAAAAACACATAACCCAAAACATACTAAAAAAATATTAACTTAGTAATCAAGGAAGTATAAATTAAAACCCTAATGAGATACAATCACATCCACAAGGTCAGCACAACTGTAAAAGTAGTCATAGTAGTAGTCTAAGTATTGCCATGAACATAAAGCAACGAGGTTTCTCATCCACTGAAAAGAGGTATGGAAATGGATAAGACTATTGGAAAATCATGTAGAAAAGCCAAACAAGTGCCTTAGAAATTTCATTACTATGTATTTATAGCGGAAACATTCTTACACATGAATGCCAGGAAATAGGTATAGGAGTATTTCCCGTATGCTGCTTGTAAGAGTAATAAAACTGGAAAACCCCTATGTATACCTGAAGAGTGAAAACGAAAAAGAAGTCGTGATATACCCATTCCACAGAATACAATAATACCACTGCAAAGACTGAACTTAAGGTTGTATTCAAACTGAGTAAGTCTCAAAAATACAACACTGAATAAAAACCAAATTGCCTAAGAATTCACACACTGGGGTTTTATGGCAATTACAGAAATTACAAAAACAGACAAATTTAAAGCACATAGTATTTAGAAATTCCTACAAATGTTTTTTTTAAAAAAAGTTATGAAAAGCAAGGATAATGCCCCCCTCCCCACCCCCACCATCTGAATGCCTGTGTGTGTGGCGGGGGGCGGGGGGTGGACAGTAAAATGGAAACAGTAAATGTATTTCTTGTTTTGGGTCAAGTCTACACAGATATGTATTTTTGTTAACGCTTATTTTTTTTTTAATTTTTTTTCAACGTTTATTTATTTTTGGAACAGAGAGAGACAGAGCATGAACGGGGGAGGGGCAGAGAGAGAGGGAGACACAGAATCAGAAACAGGCTCCAGTCTCCGAGCCATCAGCCCAGAGCCTGACGCGGGGCTCGAACTCAACGGACCGCAAGATCGTGACCTGGCTGAAGTCGGACGCTTAACCGACTGTGCCACCCAGGCACCCGTGTTAACACTTATTTTTGAGACAGAGACAGAGCGAGCGAGTGGGGGAGGGACTTAGGGGGATACACAGAACTGGAAGCAGGCTCCGGGCTCTGAGCTCTCAGCACACAGCCCAATGTGGGGCTCGAATGCACAAACTGACAGATGATGAGCTCAAAGTTAGACACTTAACCAACTGAGTCACCTAGGCACCTCCTGTATTGTTTTTGAACTACATGTTTCCCTTTGCTTTTTCATATGCAGCCTATAGTCCTCAATAAAAATCTGTTTTTATTTTATTTTGTTTTTAAAAAGCAGTTTATAATGAACCATTTATATTTTGTGTAAAACACAACATGCTTGATTGTAAAATTTTGGAGAAATCATTATGATTACCTAAAGAAGCGTGACTGGATTTAGTAATTTTTAACACTGATTTGCAAAAGATGTGGATCATAAAGAATAGCAGAGGCAGGGAATGCTAAGGTCTAGAATAAGGTATAATGGTCTAGGCTATGTTCCTATAAGCAGGCAAAATGCAGAGCATCCCCCACCTAGAGAAAATGCTTGTGTTACAGGCTGAATATCATGAGATGACTCTTTTAATGACATGGTTTTTTCAACAAGCATCTAGCCTATATTTAGGTAAAGTGAAGAGTAAAATATTCACATACTAAAACACTTCATCACACTGTAATACACATACACATGAAATAAACACTGAACTCCACTGAGGAGTTTCATCAAAAGGATGCAGAGGCAAGGTCAGAAACTAGACATGAAAGGCAGGAGGTTATTTTTTTTTTTAATTTTTTTTCAAATGTTTATTTATTTTTGAGACAGAGACAGAGCATGAACAGGGGAGGGTCAGAGAGAGAGGGAGACACAGAAACTGAAGCAGGCTCCAGGTTCTGAGATGTCAGCACAGAGCTGGACGCCGGGCTCGAACTCACAGACTGTGAGATCATGACCTGAGCCCAAGTTGGACGCTCAACCAACTGACCCACCCAGGTGCCCTGGCAGGAGGTTATTTCAATAACAGAAGAAGGAAAATGAATGAGAAGGGTGAAAGGTCTAATGAGAGAGTCAGCTAGGGACGCAATGCAATTAAGCACATTCTGTTCTGGTGTTTCTACTATTCCCATCGGTGCTCAGCTGGGGCAGCTGTTCACATGTCCATCGCATAGCACTAAGCTGTAACAGCCATTGTTCCTTGATCCATGGTAAACTCCTGCTCCATTAGTTCAATTCAGATAAAAGGAACCCAAACTGGGAGTTGATCATGAGGCAACCCGTGTCCTAGATCCCAGGACCCGGAAGTAAACAAAATGTGGTTACAGCTCGCAAGTGGAAAAATTAATCCCAGGAGACATGGTATATTTCACAGGAGAAGTATCCCAAGGGTCCCATCAAAGCAGAGACCATTAGCACCAAACCAAGGCTTTCCCACAAAAGGTGATGCCTGAAGCTAACTCTAGAGGAGTTAGGGAAGAGCATGAAAACCAGAGTATTATAATCAGAACAAAATCAATTGGTACCAAATCATTTAACGCCAGAAAATGGAGTTGCTTCAATACTAGAATGAGAAATCCAGTGCTTATTCACACACACGCGCGCGCGCACACAAGTGCCTGTGAAACTTTATATAATCTGGGGGTCAGTACAAACTCTTTAAAAGTGACCTCAAAAGCAATCAAAAAACCATTTAGGTTGAACCATATGTAATTGATTTTTTTTTCCAACTTTGATGGACACAAGCCGCAATAGCGCACGGGTCAACCTGATATAAAGGAACAGACATATTTGACCAGAAATAACAACCTGAAAACACGTGAAAGAGGGAAAATGGTTACTTATTAATATATCCATATGCAACGTATATAGAAATCTTACCCATCAATAAGAAAAGTCAAGCCTCAAAAGAAAAGTAGGTAAGAGACAAAAAGCAGCCATGTACAGGGAAATGCCAGTGGCCAAGAAGCAGAATCAGAAATAGTCCATCTCAATGGTAAACAAGGAAATGAGAGTTAAAGCAATGAGAAGACACTTTTGGGTCAGATTGACAAAGACTACATTTATTTCTTAAGTTTTCTCTTCACCAAACTTAGGTTGTTCAGGCACAAAAGACAAAACAAAACAAAAAGCAAACAAAACGAAAAAAACACCCAATAGCCTTCTATGCTTGTTTTATTTTTCTTCTGGTGAAATTGCTGAAGAATACTCTGTAGTGGAAATAAAAGGAAGTAACTTCGTTTCTTTACGAGATTGTCGTTTACTACAAATATTTCCTTTGGCCCAGCTACTAAGCCCAAAATGTTCACACAGGCAGAGGAGGGCAACCCCTTCCTGCGAAAGTATCAACAGCTGGAGTGATATCCACTGGGTGAAAAATATACTATGAAAAAAAAAACCCAAATACGAATAGTTATACAACAGAGCTCAAAGGTATGTTGGCTTACAGAAATCTGCCAAGACAACAGAGGATGTAGGTAAGTATGTGTCCATCTGGTACTTTTGAAAAATAAAGTATTTTTAAAAGAGAAAATTAAATGTAGATTCCACAGAAAAGTTGTATTCAGATGGGGAAGAAAATGTAAATGGTATCGGTTTTTTCCCTAGCATGTGTGGTTTATGGCAAGGATCTCAGGACACTATCAAGCCACCGAGGCAGCCCGGCAGGACACAGGGGATGGAATAAGGACTGTACTGCATCCCAGGAGGAAGAGCGTCAGAACACTAGGAAGCACTGGTCCCCTAGGGTGCTCAGAGAACCCTCTCTGGAGAAGAGAGTCTAGGTGGTGGGACTCTGCATAGACAAGGACGGACCATTTGGGGGTCAGTGCCTGACCTGGAATACATCCTCAATAAATATTTGTTGAAGTAACCAATAAATATACTGGAGAAAAGGGGCACCGCCACAGACCAAAGCAGGACCCCAAAAGTCAAGTTGACCCATGTGATAAAGACCCATCCTGACTGATTGCAATTTTGCAAGATTAACCCACATTGTGGAGCAGGCCAAGAAGGCAGCAAGCAATGGCAGAGAGGTGAACTTTACAGGGACAGTGACACAACTCGAGTGACTATTACCAAGAATACACAAGCACCCTGAGGCACTGACAAGGTCAGGGAAGCTTCCACCATCTTACCTGCAAACACTCATCTACACCTAATTTAGTTTACTCATTTCGTTTTCTGTAACAAAGCTCCCCAGGGAAGTACTCTGCCCATTGCTGTCTGCAGAGGTATGGTATCTGGTATGTAACATGAACTCAGTATTTACTGACTGAACGGATTCTGCTGTTGGGGTTTAGAAAAAAGCATTTTATAATTTTCACTGTTAAGGTTATCTCCGTTTCTTTGTACTACCCTAAAATGGCCAAGTATGGCTTTCCTATTGTTTTAGAATTTGTTTGATCCCTGAGCTATCTTATTATTCCTTGTTAAAGGTTTGGAAAGGACAGGAAAGAGTATTTTGGAGAGAGAGAGCATGTGCGATTGAGTAAAGGGCAGAGGGAGAGAGGGAGAGAGGGAGAGAGGGAGAGAGGGAGCATGCGAGCAAGAGAGAATCTTAAAGCAAACTCTGTTTAGCGTGGAGCCAGACACAGGGCTTGATCCCATGATCCTGGCATCACGACTTGAGCTGCAACCACGAGTCTGACACTCTACCGACTGAGCCACCCAGGCGCCCCAAAAGTCACCTTCTGGTGTACACAAACATCTGCAACACTAAGGTCCATCTAGAAGTGACAACGGTCATTACACAGAGGTTCACTTACCCTGAATGTTTGAGAGTGTGGTCCTAGTTTGAAACCAAGAGGTATGCCAAAGCACGACGTGCACAGTTCCTGTGCATCCATGTTTGAAGCTTCAACTAGAGTTGTGATTTTTAGAGGTCTGTTGTTTGGGAACATCTGTTAGCACCATCTGTATAGGATTTCAAAATCCAAACTAACAGCACGTTGTTTCTTGTTTGAGGCTCAGCAGCAGGAGAAGCCAACATCATCGGATTGGTATTCTTACTGAAGGAATATTACAGCCCCACCTAGGAACCCGTTTCCTTACTTTGGGGAACACCATCACACTAACTGTGGCAGATGTGGCCAGATACGCTTAGGTGGACACGAAGCGTCCACAGCTAAGGAGGCTGGGTGTCCATGCGTGCACTTTCAGCGCTGCTGGCTACCCTCAGGTTGCAAGAAGATCTACCCACCCCTCTCCACCTGGGGCACTGCCACATGGGAGCTCACTCACCTCACTGTCCTATCTCCATCTCGCTTCCAGGCATCCTTCTTTTCTGGAGTTCCCCAAGCTTCCACATTCTGACGAGAATGCTTTTCTTAAAAATTCTATCTACTCCCACACTTTTAACTTCTTTTGAATGTTTAATTTTGAGGGGGGAGGGGCAGTGAGGGAGGGGCAGATAGAAGAAGACACGATCTGACAGGCTCCAGGCTCTGAGCTGTCAGCTCAGAGCCCAATGTGGGGCTGGAACTCATCAACTTTGAGATCATGACCTGAGCCAAAGTCACTTAACCTACTAAGCCACCCAGGCACTCTTTTTTTTTTTTTTCCTTTACTCTCACACTTTTAAATGCCACCACTTAGAATTACCTTCTAATCCCCCAACAACCGTGTGAGTCTACGATCTTCCGAGGTTTACGTTTTACGGTCCTATCTCTATTTCTTTTTGTTTAACACACATTCATCTGTGCCCTGCCCCATCCAGGCCTTCAGATGGGCAATATTTCAGAGAGTGAGACAGCCTGGGCAGGAGCCCTGGTCTGCCACTTGCCACCTAAAGAACCCGAGATGACACTGGCAAAGTTTACCTGAACTTTGTGGCCCTTAGTTTTCTCATTTGTAGTACCAGCCTCAATGGGTTAATTGTAAAGATAAAGAAAAATAAACCGTTAAAGCAAACAAAAAAGCTATTAGTACCCTAGTTTTTAACAATTTTTTAGTATTTATGTTTTTTTGTTTTGTTTTGTTTTGTTTTTTTGAGAGAGAGGGAGTGGGGAGAGACACAGAGAGAAGGAGACACAGAATCCAAGGCAGGCTCCAGGCTCCGAGCTGTCAGCACAGAGCCCGACACGGGGCTCAAACTCACAGAATGCAAGATCATGACCTAAGCCGAAGTTGGACGCTTAACATACTGAGCCCCCCCGGCGCATCCCCTTTTTTCTTTTTTTTTTAAATTATTTATAGTACTCTAGTTTTTAAATTGAAACAAATTATCTTTGCAAAAATAAAATCAACTTGTTTTTGTATACAAGATAGCTAGTGATTCAGCTTAACAGTCTGGTTACTGTTAACCAATGTAACTTGCTACTCCAATGTAGCTTGCCTCAACGTTGATGGAGATCAATAAGCTCAAGGTAAAGTTTTCTTTAAAATCAGCCATCCTTAGACGGAGACATGGAGAACATATCTCCATTATCTTATGAGAAAGAAGACCAAACAAGATGGCCTTACAAGTTGCCCTTCCGGTTTTTTCCTCTATAAAGCTGATTCTGTTAGCATATGATTTTTTGAATGGTAAGACAGCACATTTCTAAGGATAAACACATTTTACATTAAAAACCCTACCTAGAAGGTCAACTATCTGAAAGAGGAAACTCATCTATGTATCTTTATTCAGGATGTTTTTAGTACAGAAAATTCTGTGACTTAAGTTTAATGTAACTTAGAATGCTTTTTTTTTTAATGTTTATTTTTGAGAGAGAGAGACAGAGCACAAGCAGGGGAGGGATAGAGTGAGGGAGACACAGAATCGCAAACAGGCTGTGGGCTCTGAGCTGCCAGCACAGAGTCTGACATGGGGCTCAAACCCAGGAGCAAGATCATGACCTGAGCTCAAGTCAGACGGTTAACTGGCCACCCTGGTGCCTCTAAAACTCTCAACTTTTAAGAAAAAGCTTGGTAGTGACCATAAAACCACCAACCTCCTTTAATTTAAGACAGCTGAGTTTTGTTTTGTTTCAAATATTGACTTTTTAATGCCCTAGGTTTTGAGCAGAGAGTATCTTTGAGTTAATGCTTTTGCACTTCAAGATCAAATCAATCTCATCGTTCTACTCGGAAGGTTCTGTCTCCCAGTTGGCAGATCTTAAGCTGAGTCGCAAAATCCCCAAATTTCTAATTTTAAGACTCCTGTTTTTCTACAGTTACTGATAAGCAAGGAAAATTGAACCCCCTGACCGACCACTCTTTAGGTTAAAAGGGACAAAGTTATGGGGCGCCTGGGTGGCGCAGTCGGTTGGGCGTCCGACTTCAGCCAGGTCACGATCTCACGGTCTGTGAGTTCGAGCCCCGCGTCGGGCTCTGGGCTGATGGCTCGGAGCCTGGAGCCTGTTTCCAATTCTGTGTCTCCCTCTCTCTCTGCCCCTCCCCTGTTCATGCTCTGTCTCTGTCTGTCCCATAAATAAATAAAAACGTTGAAAAAAAAAAAAAAAAAAGGGACAAAGTTAGTAAAGGTTACTGAATAACTTTGTCCTCATTAACCTAAGTTATTCAGTAACTTTCGCTGACTTTGCACATTACCATACTCCATCCATTAAGATTCTGTAGGTCAAAGACTAATGTGCTATACATTCTTTGGTGCACACAGTTATGAACTAAGCCTGGAAAAAAAAAAAGAATATTCATTCTGAGAAATGCTATAAAAGCTAGATTACTATGAAAGAATCATTAATTAAGTCTGCATTTTGCATTGCACTTAAAATGTATATGAGTTATTTTGGACAAAATTCTAATCAACTAAAAGCTTTAATTCCCACATGGTTTAAAAACACGTCATTCTTATTTTCGATTTTATTTAAAATGAGCGGACACAGAATCAGTAAATCCGGAGTTCTCCATAAAGGAGAAGAGAGGAAACCTAGCTGTGTTTATACATTTGCATGTTTGTTAAGACTTAAAACATTTTGCATTCTTTTTTTATAAAAGGGGACTTCTCAACTCTGGAAGCTTTCAGCCCCACTGAACCCACACCCAATCCTTCCTGGCTATGCATCATTTATCTGAAGATTCGAAATAATTCACTTTTTCCAGACCTGCTGTTCAAATTACCTGCATACTTACCATCGGCCACCAGAGGGCCCTAGCTACATAATGTAAAGAGAACCTCTGCGCCTCTTCTTCCATTCCTTTTTGTGTATCCAGACCAGCAAGGCCAACGCTGAGCAAACACTGGCACTCTCAGAATTGAAAAGCTGCCTATTAGCTAGAAGAGCTTCCATCGAGAGACTGATAGGGCAGAAATGTCTTGTTCTGCTCCACAGCTGCCAGCCCTTTACTTGGCAAACTTAGAGGAAAGCAAGGCCCAGCATGCCCTCATGTTTAACAAAGTTGAATGAAAGGCCATTTCATCCCAGGGCTGCTCAGTCAAAATCAAATAATGCCTAAGCTGTTTGGTCCAAGCCACTCAAGTGCCCAGCCATCATACAAGGCTCTCTTTGCTGAGAGCAAGGGCCAACACCACTGGTCTCTCCACGCATTTAGCTTGTCCCTGTGGTTTCTGTCGCCTAACTTCCCAGCTGGGGTTTGCACCAGATATCAAATTCAAGCCTCCCAGAAGGTTGCCACATATGACTTCCTTTGACCATTACCTTGCAGGTGCAAATTAACCTATCAGGCCCCATAATTTCAAAACAGGAATATGTCCATTTTACAAAGCCAAAGATCTGCAATGAGACAGCACAAAACAATTCACACTTGGTTGTCACTTTCCTCCAAATCCTTATTTCTTCTAATACTTACTTCTGCCCAGATGAGAAGTCACATTTCAGGAGACCTAGAAACCATAGTTTCGTATGAGAAGGTGAGGAGAAAGTTTAGTAGTGTCCTCTAAGATCCTAAGAATTCCTTTCACAGGGCACCTGGGTGGCTAAGTCAGTTAAGTGTCCGACTCTTGATTTCGGCTCAGATCATGATTTCCTGGTTCCTAAGTTCGAGCCCCACATTAGGCTCCACACTAACAGTGCTTAGCCTGCTTGGGATTGTCTCTCTCCCTCTCTCTGCCTTTCCCTCCTGCACTCTCTCTCAAATAAACAACAACAACAAAAATACCCTCACATAAGCCTCTCAACAAAGGTAAGTATGGTAACACCTGAAACTCTGTAATTAGACTGTCATCAGAAATAGGAGATTTAGGGGTGCCTGAGTGGCTCAGTTGGGTAAGCTCCAGACTCTTGGTTTCAGCTCAGGTCATGACCTCACAGTTCATAGGATCGAGTCCCAAGTCCAGTTCTGTGCTAACAGTATGGAGCCTGCTGAAGGTTCTCTCTTTCTCTCCCCTCTCTCTACCCCTCCTCTCCTCACACTCTCTCTCAAAATAAATAACCTTTAAAAAAGTAAGAGAAATAGGAGATTTATGCCTTCCCAATCAACTTGTTGATAAATCATGATTAACAGTTCAGAAAACTCAGATTAGACGACAGTAATTCAACTTAAGCTGAGCCAAGGGAGGGCATGTAATTTATTCAGATTTCCAATCTGTTTATTGCAAGCAGCCAGAATCTTGCTGTGATCTGCCCTTCATGTGCAAAGCTTGCTTTGCAAAATCTATCTTCCATGGAAGGGGACAATCTCTTCCCAGAGAATCCAGCCCCTTAATACATTAATTCTTTAATTCCTCACTAATCAAACTAGCTTTCTTGGTCACTTGAGCCCAACGGAGTTCCAATACCTGTGGAAGGCT
Source organism: Herpailurus yagouaroundi (assembly GCF_014898765.1). Classification (NCBI taxonomy): domain Eukaryota; kingdom Metazoa; phylum Chordata; class Mammalia; order Carnivora; family Felidae; genus Herpailurus; species Herpailurus yagouaroundi. Next base: position 9,522,498 of record NW_024412430.1, on the reverse strand, counting down.
GGGCCAGGAAAAGACATTTACTGGCATCAACAGCTTAAGCCAGCAAAACAGTCATAGGGCAGAAGACAAAATGAAATAGAAGTCAACATGGTAATTCTATTCAATTCCACCTGGAATACTGGTAATAAAAATCACATGTCAAATGATCCAGCCCTGGTCTGCCTCTCAGATTTCATCTAATACTGCTCTACACGCTGTGTGTTGTGTTCTAGCTATATTGGCCTTCTTCCTGGTTTTCAAAATGCCAACCTTTTTCCTCTGCCTGTGTTGTTTCTCTCACATCCTCAGTGTGCCTGGCTTCTCCTCATTATTTAAAGCTCCAATACCACGTCTTATCAAGGCCTTCCCTGAACACATTAGCCCAAGTGGCCCTTCCAGTCCCATAACCCTCCCAACTGCGTACCACTTACCACCTTTTACAATCCTTCACTTACTTGTTCATTCTCCGGTGTCTCTTAAGCCAATATGAATTCCAAAAGTCTAGGTCCTTGTACCTTGCTCACTGATATGCATAACCCTGGAGCCTGAAACTTTTAAGTATTCCCTCCCCCCCCCCCCACCACCGCCGCCTTTGGTACTCCATGAATACTTGTTAAATGAATGAATGAGGGATAAAATTATTCTTGATAACTTTATATTACATACTTAAGAAAAGAGTAGCCTATTCTGGGGATTTATATCTCAGAGAAATACAGAGTGGAAGGAAAACCAGCCTGGATACAGTGTATAAATGGTCCGAGGAAGAATTATAGGTATCCAGGGAAGAAACAAGGACTTGCCTTTCCTTCCTGAGTCTTGACAATCTTGGAACGTACAGCAAAGTGCTACAGTGGCTGTAGAGAAAATAGGTTTTTACAATAGGATTGGCACATAAGTTCCACCTTATGCAGGGCAGGGAGAAAACATTAATCTGGGTACAAAAATTCCTTTGTTCTTTGGTACTACATGTTTTATGGATACTCACCAACTTCAGAAAAGTAGGAATTTGACATGTGTAGGTTCTCAATTTGGGGCAGGCAAGTGTAGAGAGAAAGGTTTTCAAAATTCTACTTCTGGACTCTGATGCACAAAAAGGCTAAAATTACAGAATCCTAGAACATGTTGTCATTTACTCAAAAAAAAAAAAAAAAAGACTGAGCCTATTAATCCTTTACTCTAGCCACTTACTATGCTGTCAACTGAAGAAACTCTTATTTCTTATAGCAGCTATAGGAGACAGATGCATTTATTCTTGTCATTGAACTCATTCAGGAAATGAGACAAAGGTAGTTAAGCAACACACCCAGTGTCACCTAAGTGACATTGCAAGAGCTGGGAATGGAACTCTAGAAGCAGGTAGTACAGGCAAGGTCACATTTCTGAGACATCTTCGGCCAGTTTTCCCAGACATTTTCAAGTACTGCCGAAGACAAACAGTGACGGTCCTACAGTCAAACTTCCTGGAAGACAGAATGCCCATGTTTCTTAACTGTCTCTTCTCTGTGACTGAGTCCAATCCTAAGTGTTTGTTAAAGGGTTTTATTCTGTGTTCGCTGGATGGAAATTTTCTAACATGTGCTGCTTCCTTCACGTGAAGCATTCTTTCTTCCCTCTATTATTCCTTGCTCTAAATGTCTGCCATTTTTTTAAAATTATGCCATTAAACAAAGAGATACCTAGGCACCTGGTGGCTCAGTTAGTTAAGCATCTGACTCCAGATTTCAGCTCACCACAATTTCACAGTCTTGAGACTGAGCCCCAAGTCGGGCTCTGTACAGACACTGGAGCTTGCTCGAGATTTTCTCCCTTACTCTGTCTGCCCGTCTCCTGCTCACACATGCTCAAGCACTCTTTCAAAATAAATAAACTTAAAAAGAAAAGGGCTATCTTAAAGATGTAAGACATGTTAGCAAGGAACAAACTCTAAATCCATAAAATGCCATTTATAGTATGTGCGATTTTCTGTATGCAGAGCTAAAATTGGTTGATAATTAGCAAAATTACAATTTACTGATACTATTTGTCCATAGCATTAAATTGTTTCATGTATATTTGCATGTATCCACGCATGTACATATATACATGCACACGTATGTATATTTATACATAGACAAAAATAAGGTTCATGTAAACATAAACTTCTCTAGTGAAAAGTATATACCCATGGCTTCCAGTAGTATGGTGAGACTAGTTTTACACACACACACACACACACACACACACACACTCCCTCTCCCTTGCACTCCCTCTCTCTCCCTCACTCTAATACAGAAGAACTAAAAATGATGGGTTAAAAAAAATAATTTTAATTTTAAAGAAAATTTCTTGGAGGACAGAAATGACAACAAAGAATTAATCCCGAGAGGTAAAACAGTACTTAGGTACACGTTTACTCTGGGAGTGTGGGCCAATCCACAGTTACTCAGAGTCTGGTTTCTTAAAGGTTGCATGAGCAGAATATTGGAGAAAAAAGCTGAAAGCCCAAGTAGATGGGAAGCCAGAGAGAAGACATGCATATATGACGCCAGAGCAGTCTCCAGTAGAGGCTGACAGTGGGCATGATGCCCTCTCCATCTCGACTCTAGACCAGGAGGACGAGAACAATTTTCCTTAAGACTTTCTAACCCCAGGTCCAGTTGTGTTTTGGGAGAGCCTAATTTGTACAGCCTCAGTGGCTCAATACTCCCTAGTGTGCACATTTAAGGAGTTAATGGATAGGTAGTGTCTTTAGCACCACATATAAAGCAAACCCAAATCCTCTCTGGAGGAACACTTTAAAACAAAGCCTGGAAGAATTTCCACAGCTAAAGCTCCAAGGAACATAAGCTCCTAAGGAAAAAACTTCACAAAACAGGTAAGCAAACAATACCTGAGTAAGCTAGTGTAGTAACCTACAGTCAGCAAAAAATGCAAATTGTAGGAACAGCCCTGCGAAACCCACAAATCTTTCCTATCCGTAAGTGCTTTAAACAAATAAATAAAAGATGACCCTGAAAGCAAATAAAAGGAAAAGAGACCAAAAATGGACCACAAAGTTTAAAAAAAAAAAAAAAAAAAAAAAAGCAATAAGCTTCTAGAGAGAAAACCTCTAATAAAAATCACAACCCTAATGAGCTTAACAGAATAGGCACAATTGAGGAAAAGTTTGTGAAATTAAACTCTAGATCTGAAATTACTCTAATGTAGCACTCAGAGGCAAAAATACCAAAGAGAGGCTTACAGAGAACAAACATGAGAAAATACAACACAGATCTAGTCAAACTCCACAAGAGGGAGGAAAGACAAAATGGAGCCCAGGCAGTATTTGAAATGATAATGACTTCATATTTCTAGTACACTGATATATACACATTTAAAAAGTTCAAGACATTGGGGCATGTGGGTGGCTCAGTCGGTTAAGCATCCAACTCTTGATGTCAGCTTAGGTCATGATTTCACAGTTCATGAGTTTCAGCTTCACATTGGGCTCCTGTGCTGACCGTGCAGAGCCAGCTAGGATTCTCTCTCCCCCTCTCTCTGCCGCCACCCTCCCCCAACTCGTGCTCTCTCTCTCCCTTCAAAATAGGTAAAATTATTAAACAGTTCAGGATATCCCATGAATAAATTAAGTGAAGTGCATACTTAAATACATCATAGTGACATTTCAGAGCACCAAAAACAAAGAAAATATATTTAAAATGGCAATAAAAACTTACCAATAAAAGGAGTGATGACTTTTACTTACAAGAGTAGGAACCAGTAGTTGAACCAACACTTTCAAAATACAGAGAGAAAAAGGCAACCAAAAATTTTATGTCCAGTGGAGCAAGTGGAGAACAAATATATTTTCAGATTAATAGGCACAGAATTTAGAATCCAAATACTCTTAAGACCCTTCTAAAGGATGTAGTTTACAATAAAGAAAATGATTGCAAAAAAGTTTTATGTAAGATTCAAGAAATGAACAAAGGAAATTTGAAAATATGGGAGTAAATCAGTATAAAAATCAAAATAATATGGGTCTTATTTATGGACTTAAAAGAATCAAAATATAGCTACAATACAGGACTATTATACACAGCAGAAAAAGATTAATACAAGTAACGCCATTCTAAAATCCTTACATTATTTGGGAGGATGGTAAATATGGATGAATGTTAGGCTTTTATGTTAAATGTACTTTTAAAAATATATTGGACCTTGGGGTGCCTGGGCAGCTCAGTCCATTGAGCATCCAACTTCAGCTCAGGTCATGATCTTGTAATGCACAAGTTCAAGCCCTGTGCCTGGTTCTGTGCTGACAGATCAGAGCCTGGAGCCTGCTTTGGATTCTGTGTCATCTTCTCTCTCTCTGCATCCCCCTCCCCACCTTGCTCACACTCTCAAAAATACACTTGAATTCTAAACTCATGTAAAGTGGAAGGAGAAAAAACCCTGGGGGGTTGTGGGGGGGGGGGGAAGGCAAGCAAATAAGAAATATGGAAAACAAATATTTTAGAAATAAAGACAGAGGCACCTGGGTGGCTCAGTCGGTTAAGCATGTGACTTTGGCTCAGGTCATAATCTCACGGTTCTTGAGTTTGACCCCACATTAGGCTCTGTGGTAACAGCTCAAAGCCTAGGGCCTGCTTCAGATTCTGTATTCACCACCCACTCTCTTTCAAAAATAAGCATTAAAAAAAGAAAAAAGAAATGAAGACAAATATATTAGAAATACTCAATGTAAATCACTAAACTCACCAATTAACAAAGATGATCAGATTTATTCAAAAGGATAAAAATCTATATGTGTTATTTACAAGCACACAAAAAAAGAAACAGTAAAATCTATCAAATAGTACCTGAATCAACCTAAAGTAATATATATTACTACTAATCAAAGTAGACTCCTAAGGCAAAAATCTTATCAGTGGTATGAGTATGTCACTATTGATAAATTGCCTAATTTACAAAGCATTTATTATCTGCTCCAAATTTCTATGCTCCCAGTAACACCAACAATACACCAAAACAAAATTAATACAAGAAAAATTACTCCTAAGAGGTTTTGATAGGCTTTGATAATTGATATTATAAAGAAGTAAAAATGAAACTATTGAAAATAGGAAAGATTTCACCCACATAATTAGAAGCATGAGCTGATGGACAAATAGAATCCTGCAATCAATTGCAGCCTATGTATTTTTCTCCAGTTCACAAGGAGCAGTTAGGAAAACTGACCACAATCTAGGACATAAAGCAAATCTCACCATATTTCAGACAATCATTACTATATAAATCATGTTCTGTCACTATAAACAAGTCAGAAACAATAAAAAAGGTAAGAGGTCAAAGACCAGAGTTGGTAGAATGAGGAGGAAGAAGATAGAAAATAAAAATTCAAGAAACACACTTTTAAACAGCATGTATATAAAATAAAGCATACTAAGAATTAAAAACAAATACTTAAAACTCAAAGATGATGACAAAAATCCAATATAGCATAACCTGTAAGTGGCACTTAGAAGCAAGAGTATAGAGTGACATGGCTAAATTAGGCTAAAGAATCAAAAAAGATGAAAAAAGGGATAAGCATTTGTTTTAAGCTGGCAATAGGAAACAATGTAACAGAAAATAGAAAACAAAGATGGGATAGGATAAGTGAAGTCAAAATCCTTTTTTTTTTTTTTGATCGCTAAAAAAAAATCTCAAAAATAAAAAGGACTGATTTTTTTAAATAAAAGACTAAGTAATAATAGGCACAAAAGTAACAATTTAAAAGGACATTACAAATAGCCAACTATAATAGAAAAACAAAGTAGAAAGGGCAATGTCCTAGCATGCGTGAATGATTCGTCCAGACTCGAGAGGAAATTTCAATTCTATCATTTCAAAAAGTCAGTTTTTAAAAAATCTTCCCAGAAAACATCATACCCAGACTATTTTATAAGTTCTACAAATCCTGAGGAAATCAATAACGTCAATATACTACTACTATTCTTTTAATGTTTACTTATTTTGAGGGAGAGAGAGAGAGATCACACACAAGCAGAGGAGGGGCAGAGAGGGAGGGGGAGAAAGAATCTCAAGCAGGCTCTGTGCTAACAGCACAGATGCAGGGCTTGAACTCACAAACCGAGAGATCATGACCTGAGCAGAAATCAAGAGTCAGATGCTTAACTAAGCTACTCAGGTGCCCTGTACTATTATTGTTAAATAGAAAGGTAGAAAACAATCTCCAAATAATTGAATCTAACCTTGACACTAAAACCAGATAAGTAGAAAAAGGAAAAAGTTGGCCAATGTTAAATATAAAATAAGTAGAAAGTAGATACATGGACAGACATGTTAGCATGCTAAACACAGCGATGCACAAAAAAAGCTAAATACACATTATGACCACACTGGTTTTATTGCAAGAATGTAAAGTTCATTAAATACTGGAAATCAGAAAAGTCACTCATCCTATCAATAGTTGAAAGGAAGTCAACCTACATCTCAATTTATTAGGTAAAAGTACTCAAATTCAGCTAAACTTTATAATATTTTTTTAAAACTTAGGCAACCAAAACCTTTATCTTGAAAAGTGCACCCACAAAAGCAGACCAAACATCTTATTCAATGGTGAAATAATGGTATCATTTCCTTCGAATTTACACCAAAAAATGCCCACAATTGCTTCTAGTCGACATTATCTTTGATGTTGGAATCAGTGCACTAAGTCAATAAATAAGTTAATATACAAATGGTTTGTAAATGAAAACATAAGTGATGAATCACTAAATTCTATTCCTGAAATCATTACACTATGTTAACTTGGATTTAAATTTTTAAAAATAAAAACATTTAGGGGCGCCTGGGTGGTGCAGTCGGTTAAGCGTCCGACTTCAGCCAGGTCACGATCTCGCGGTCTGTGAGTTCGAGCCCCGCATCGGGCTCTGGGCTGACGGCTCAGAGCCTGGAGCCTGTTTCCGATTCTGTGTCTCCCTCTCTCTCTGCCCCTCCCCCGTTCATGCTCTGTCTCTCTCTGTCCCAAAAATAAATTTAAAAAAAAATGTTGAAAAAAAAATACATATTAAAAATAAAAACATTTAAAATTTTAAAAAAGAACAAACAAATGGTTCATAAAAAATAAGTTTTTCATTATTTATGGATGACATTGTATATACAGAAGAGTTAAGCATTCCCAAATATAGTTAATAAAAGTTAATTGCTTTTCAATAGAATTTAAAAATTCATTTTTAAAATATATTATTCACAAACCATTTTTTAAAAAAGGTTCCTAAGGACAATTCTAATACAAAGATGGGCAATTCCTGTATGTAGAGACTACAAATTTTTATTTCAAGAGACTAAAAGTTATCTTAATAAATGGAAGGATATACTATGTTTATGGATAAAAAATACCTCATATTGTAAAGGTATCAGTCCCCTCTCCCAAATGGAACTATACTTTCAATGCAATTCCAATAAAAATTCCAATAAGATGTTTTATACGACTTGAGACATTAGTTCTGAATATTTTTGTGTAGGAGTAATGGGTTAAGAAAAATAGGAAAATACTTGCCCTATTGGTTACGATTTATTAGAAAGCTAAAGCAGTTTAAAAACTATCATACTGTCTCAGGGACAAATATGTCAGTGCAACAGGACAAAGGTAAGCAGCAGACTCATGTACATATGAAGACTGGCTTATATGACAGACCTGGTAATGCACATATATGGGGAATAGATACATTTTTCAATAAATTATGCTAGAATAATTACAAATGCATGTGCAAAGCATTACAAAATTGATTCTTTCCTTGGGATACACAGACATCTATTCAAGGACTTTAATGTGAAAAGTTAAACACTAAGGGTTTTTGAAAAATGTAGTAAAATGTCTTTATGTCATCAAAATGGAGAATGTTTCAAGTACCAATTTTTTACAAAATACTGATCAAGTCTACTAAATGTAAAAATTCTGTTCATCAAGAGGAACCATGAAATGATAATCTAAAAACTGGGAGAAAACAAAATAGTATATTGAGGATGTGAAAGGAACTTCTATATATCAGTAAGACAAATAATCCAAGAGAAAACATGAACATTTCCCAGAAAATGCAGGTGCCAAGGCCATGTATGAAAGATTCTCAGTCTCTTTAGCAAACAAGGGAATGCAAATCAAAATGTAATGGAGGTATCATTTCACACCTGCCAGACTGACAAACTTGAAAAACCTGACAATCTCCTTGACAATGTTCACCAAGATATAAAGCCCATGATTATTCATGTACCACAAGGGGGAAATGGAAATTGATACAATCACTTTGGAAAACTAGTTGGTATTGCATAATAGAGTTCAATTTAAGAATATCCCGGGACAGGGGCACCTGGGTGGCTCAGTTTGTTAAGTGTCCAACTTCAACTCGGGTCATGATCTCATGGTTCCTGAGTTTAAGTCCCACGTCGGACTCTGTGCTGACAGCTTGGAGCTTGGAGCCTGGTGCCTGCTTTGGATTCTGTGTCTCCCTCTCTCTGCCCCTGCCCTGCTCACACTCTCTCTCAAAAAGTGAATAAACAGGGGCGCCTGGGTGGCGCAGTCGGTTGAGCGTCCGACTTCAGCCAGGTCACGATCTCGCGGTCCGTGAGTTCGAGCCCCGCGTCAGGCTCTGGGCTGATGGCTCGGAGCCTGGAGCCTGTTTCCGATTCTGTGTCTCCCTCTCTCTCTGCCCCTCCCCCGTTCATGCTCTGTCTCTCTCTCTGTCCCAAAAATAAATAAACGTTGAAAAAAAAATTAAAAAAGTGAATAAACATTAAAGAAAAAAAATATCAAGTATATCCTGGGACAGAGTGATACCGATTCTGGGTACAAACCTTAAACACTTGCACATGTATACTAGACTAGCAAGCATAAGCAATTGTCCCCAGCAACACTATTCATGATAGCAAAAAAAAAAAAAAAAGACAAAAAACAAAAAACAAAAAACTCAACAATCAAATATCCATGAACAAGATAAAGTAAATGGTGACTCATTCACACAGTGGAATTCTGTACTGAAGTGAGCGTGACTCAATCAGAGTTACATTCATCAATGTAGATCACTCTCAAACACAGAGCACAAAGTGAAAACACAAGTCACTTAGTATATACAATATAATTCCATTTGTATGAAATGAACAAAATAGGCAAAAGTAAACTTGTGTTGCTTAGAGGTATGAAGCAAAGCCAAGGAATATTACTAAATTCAATGCAATCGCCTCTACCTGGAGCAGAGCATACAAGGAATATCAGTGGTACTGAGCACATTCTATTTGTATAACCTGGCGAGGGGAGGTAGAGATGTTCCTTTTACTGGTCTTTAAATTGTACATATACTCATTTTACACACACTTTTGTACATATGCTATATTTCCTAATACTTTTCAATATGCATAATTCCATCAGTAATATAGGTACCTAAATGGGAGTCTTCCTAATTCTTTCTGCAAGTCACATGAAACTCACAAGGTTAGAATAGGGGTTAGATGTGAAAAGTGAGATATGATGGTCACTACTTTCGAAGTTTGGGAGCTCCAAGTTTAAAATTATATTACGGAGTTGAAGTTGACTGAGTAGAATACTATAAAATGAGAACTCACACCGAATGGTCAATCTTAAAAGAAGTGAAAAAAATAGATGATCGGTTATTAAAAAAATAAGATTTCAAATAATTACAGGATAATGTATTAATTATCTTGGGTTCAAAATATGTTGTAGTTGCCTTCTTTTTAAAGAAGGATTATCATTTATTCATATGAAGTATAAAAATGTATCTAATGTCTCCTAAAACTTAAATGCTGGTTATAATCCAGCAAAGAACTTGAGTGTGATAGGGAGAAAAATCCTAGACCAAAGACCCTGAGATCCAGCCTGCAGAAGCCTGCTTCTGCTTCTTTATACACTCTAGAATTTGTAACAGTCTCTTGAGTCCTTTTCCCAGAATGTGTGAAGTCTTAACGTGACTATGTGGAAATGGCATACAACAACTCAGAAATACTTAGGACAGATACTCAGCAGCTTCCATGTACTAAGCACTGGCCTCGAGTGCTTTACGCCCAGCTTCTCTTTTAACCTTCAAGCTAAGCCTGTGAAATGGGCCCTATGAGACTGCTAAGGAAAACTGCATTCAGTTATTAACATATACTGAAACAAATAATTTTTCTATACCAGTGAATAAGACCTGCATTGTCCCTACCCCATGCAACTTTCAATTCTAGTAGGAGTATGTAAAAAAAGAAAAAAAAAAATCAATACAAACATAACCTTCAGACACAACATGCTGGGGGTTACTTTTACCTAGGATGAGGGAGGACTGTTTTCTGAGGTCACATGTAACTCAGAATAAAAAGCAGAAATCAGGCTTAGAAAGATCTGGGAAGGAATATTGCAGGGAAAAGAAACACCGAATACAAAAGACCAGGGAGAGAACAAGCTTTGTGTGCTTGGCTAGGATGACAAAAGCACTGGGAATGAAGGGGATGAGATTAGGGAAGCAGGCAGGGAGGTTGAAGATCATGGTTATGTGTATGGATTTTATTCCAATGCCCTGGGGTCTTAGACAATAATCAGACATACATTTTAAATTAGCACTTTAGCTGGTATTGATAAAAGGACTATGGGGGACTACATACCACTAGATGGTTATTGCTGGATTTCAGGGAAGAGACAGTGATGGCTTCCAGAAGGATGAGAGCAGTAACTAGAACTGGTTTTAATGAAGAGAACTGAGCTCCTAAGTTTGGGGCCTGAACCACTGGCTAAAGGGTAATGGCATTGACAGAGATGTACAACACTATGGAGATGAGAATGTTTAAGGAGACGAAATTCAACAATGTACGAACACAGGATGGGAATCTTCCCATTCTTTCTCCCAATCTCCAGAAGAGAAACCTCTAGTTTCTTTCAGTAATCATCCTCTTCATCATAGCAGTAGTAACATTTTGAGAATTTGTTATGTACCAGGCCCTGGTCCTGATCTGAACCTCAAGACGTAGGTAGTATCATGATTATTTAATTGATAAAAAAAAAAACAAAAAAACACAGTTTATTAGCTTTACTCTTGACCATCTGAATGCTCAATCTCTTGGTTTACTTAGCACATCCAGAATGCAACTGACTCCCTACATATAATTATATGGATGAATGGTATACAGCTCAGTGGACAAGGACTACTAACTCCTCTGGTCTCTTATTGTTTTTTGGAAAGATAACTTCAAAATGTTTATAGTTGAAATTTACGGAGACTCTTGAGTAGTAAGTCAATGTTATGAGCATAAACTGGGTCACCAAAACAAGTTCCTTTAGGAAACTGAGTCAAATAAATCTACTTTTACTGAAGGTTACCTTCAGTCTTTAATATAATGTCTATTATGTATTTGTAAGAGGAATATAGGATGTATTACATGCTGAACTTATTGGATCTAGAAATCCCTGAAGTTTGTTGCTTGTTCTGCATGACATCAGGAAGCATCATCCACAGACCCAGCTGCCATCAGTCTAACAGATCAGAAAACTCATGCATGAAGATAAGCCCCAGGGGTAGGAGTTTATGGCCCTGCTGATGGTAAATTTTGATCCCCCAAATTATCATGGAGCAAGAAAGGAAATTAGAGATAATCCAATCAAGTATTGTGTTGTAGTTGCATAGATGAGGAGGAGATCAGGTTCTCGGATCCAAGTTTGTTCAGCAGCAATATATACTTAATATGGTCCTTGACTAATTCCGAGACATGTATATAACTCCTTATTTTAAGCTCTATGTTTCTCAAAATATTAGGAATTCAGAGCCTAAACAGATGCCCTATCACCACTTGGCCAGGGCCCAAGACTAAACTGCAGGTAGCAACACAGGCAAGACCTTCTCATGTCACATCTACAGTCTCTCTCCACTTCTCTCCAGCTCAAAACAGGCCTCCTTCAGAGAACTTGCGTCACTAGGCAAATGTGTTTTTACCTGCAGAATAAATTTAAGTATTTTTATAGAACCCTCCCTTTTAAGGAAAAAGATGACACAGAATCAGAAAGGCAACATGGGAATAAGAACCAATTCAATTATAGCCCACACTGTCCTACTTTCCTAAGAAAGACACACAACTCAGTATTGTATTCCTCCCACTTCCACAACTCTAATACCAGATAAATATTTGTCCAAAGAAAAGAGATAAAAACAATACTTGATTTGAATTCTTCATGTCTTCCTTGAACCCAGGAAACTTTTCTACTCAAGACTAGTACTTTCTAATATACACCTTCTGAATGATGATAATCAGTGATTTGCTTGCCGAGGAAAGGCTGTTAAGACCCAAGAGGGTATTTGAGTTTGCACTTTGCCACTAACCAGCTGATATACCTTAAGTGAGTCAATGCTAGGACTGGAGACTCTTGGCCTTCTTGGGGCACCTGGGTGGCTCAGTCAGTTGATCATCTGACTTCAGCTCAGATCACGATCTGGCAGTCTGAGTTCAAGCCCCACATTGGGCTTGCTGTGGTCAGCCTGTCAGCACAGAGTCCCCTTCAGATCCTCTCTTCCCCTCTCTCTACCCTTCTCCCACTTGCATTCTCCCCAAAGTTTAAAAAAAAAAAAGACTCTTGGGTTATTAGGTTCTAAGTGGGATATGTTTTGGTTCAGATTTTACAAGCAAAAATTACATATTTATCACCAAAACCTGACTCAATACTCACCATGTTCCAGACAACACTAGGTTAAGTGCCAGTATATGCTAATTTCATTTCAGCAACTCTTAATGTCTATTAGGTACTAACATTATCACAATATTATAGATGAGGACATTGAAACCTTAGAAATCTTACATGAATGGTATGATTCCCTCATTTTAAGATGAGAAAATGGATTATGAAGGACATTGCATGCCAAACTTGCCATGGAGTTTGAATTTTCTATTATAGACCCGAGATTTGCAAGCTTTGACACATTCAATTTCAGCAATTGTTTTTTTCCCCTACTGAGACTCTCGGTCAAAAGAAATAAATAGCAGTTCTCTTTAGAATTAGAAAACAACAAACATTTAGGTCCTAAAAACTTAGTTTTACTTTTAATTTAGGTATATTTTTCAAATGGTTACTAACATTTTTCTTTCATCCTTAAGCAGCCACACTGCTTACAAATGGGATATGCTTGGTTGGGTACTGTAGATATTCAGACTTTAAAGTCAGATTGGACACTGCCACCTTTCTTGTTTTACATGTTTTTTTCATGAGATACTTGCTTTTAATCATAGCCACCAGTGAAAACCCAGCTTTGTAAAATAGGGCATCATCAAAAGGAATGTAGCCCATCAAATCCTGAAACTAAAGCACATCAAAGCTGGTATTGAGCATGTTCAACAGAGGTATTGCTTTGTATCACCCAACCATTTAAAACATCTCATGGTACCCATGTGAGTTCACGATAGTGCCTGAGGCACCTTAGCACAGTTTGGGAACCACAGCTCTGGTCATTGAGGAATCTTCCCTAGCAAGTTTTGAAAAAGGAGAAGGACATGATCCATATGTACATTCTAGAAAAATGGAGCTGAATGGAGAAAGGATGGAGGTGCCAAGACCAGAGAAAAAGGGAATAGTCCAGAAATGGCTTGAGCCTTTCAAGAAAATCCTGAGTGTTATCAAACTACTGTAAAAACTAAGAGCTCTGGAAACAGACTCTTGAATGAGATTACTACCTTAAGGGAAAACGTTAGGAATAACAGTCATTTGAAATCCACTATCAGAAATATAAATGGATGTGGGCTGAGGCTATTTAACTGTATCCATGTGCAACATGCATTAGTTTCATTGATATAAACCTTTCCTATTACACGGTGGTGCCTAACAGGTGTTGAAGTAACTGGTCACCAGCCTCTCGTCAACCCACTTTAAGAAAGCATTTGACAATTGTTAAGGTGAAGGGGCTTGCTCAAGGTATACGAATTAGTGACGAATTAGTGACACTTGAAAGTTTACAGGCAAATGATAAGTACAAGAGTTTTGAGAAGTATACCATAGTTAAATACAACATAGAGAAGCTAGATGAATGACATCTGGAAGTTTGTCATATACCTTTACAACTCATCAAAATAAAAGTTTTAAAAACAAAAAATCTTAAAAAGAGGAAGAGAAGAAAAAGGGCAGGAAAGAAAAATTTTAAGGTGGGGATGGGGGAAGACAGGAGAAGAAAACAAGGATGCAAAAGTAATAAAAGAAAAAAGAAAGGTTAATGTACTGGAGAAACGATCCCCACTTGCCAATAATATCATTGTCCAATTTCTAGTTTCAGTGCAAAATGTGCCTCACAGTTCATAGGAAAACCAACACTTTCCATGTAGAAGTTGTTACAGCTGGAAAACACAGATTATTTTCTACTGGGTGACTTAGATGGCATATCTTCCCTTAAAGGGTCTTGCACATATTTATAAACATGGAAACTGTTAAGACATTTTGTGAAAAATATGACTGCTAAAAGAACTCCAGGCATGGCAAAGACCATCTAAGTTTAAATGAATATATTAGACCAATGTGACAGCAAATGAGATGAAAATTCACAAGAAAGTCTTGTTTATATGGAAGAGACTTGGTATTAGAGGTCTTTCTAGGAAATCTAACAAAATTAGCTAGGCAGCTGTCCCATCAGTCTCCATGTGCTATTTCCCCATATGTGAAGATAAAGTGGAGTTTCTAATTGAAAATTGTCCCTCTCTGTGCTTGAGGCTATAGAGAAGCAGGAGACCACGGACACTGCCCTTCATTTGATGGCTCTTAAAGATAAAAGAAACTTTGTTTCAGTGAAGTATTATTCATCATAAGGCAACCAAAGGAACAGTAGCTTACACATTAACCTTATGAAAATTTACATATATTCTCATGAGTGGTCACAACACTTTCAAAATGCATGAAGCTGGGAGCTGGTTTTAATGGCACTCTCATGGGAGCCCACAATTGGGATGCCTATTAATGAGCCAGCAAAGTATTTGATTCTTTCTCCATTCAGTTGTCAAGTATATGCATTTCTAAGCTTACACAAAGTCTCATTATTGCATTCCTCATGATTCTCTTTTGTCCAAATGTAGAGTGAAGGTCTAAGTAAGACTTACACATTTCATCAGAAATTACGATAAGCAACCTTTTTAGCTAAGTACAGTTAAATAAAAACAACTACCTGAATGATGAATACAGCAAGGCTTTTGTTTACATGCTTATATGTTTGTCCTGAAAAAGGATATCAATGTATAATTTTAAACATAATTCTAAATCAGGAATTTTCTCACACTTCCCAATTTAGACCCCTTAACTCCAAGTCTGTCTTTACAACATAAAAGGTTTTTTTTTGAATATGTGAATTTTATTGTCAAATTTGTTTCCATACAACACCCAGGGCTCATCCCAACAGGTGCCCTCCTCAATACCCATCACCCACCCTCCCCTCCCTCCCAGGAACTGGAGAGTGTTATGCTAAGTGAAATAAGCCATACAGAGAAAGACAGATACCATATGTGTTCACTCTTATGTGGATCCTGAGAAACTTAACAGGAACCCATGGGGGAGGAGAAGAAAAAAAAAAAAAAAAGGTTAGAGTGGGAGAGAGCCAAAGCGTAAGAGACTCTTAAAAACTGAGTACAACACAAAAGTTATTACGAAAAGCCTTGACAGTATTCCAAATTCTTCAATTAATTCCTAGAGGATATATTCAAAGACCATTTTTTCTTAAGAAATGGAAAAATATAAAGAACCTAAAGCCAATGATGTCCCCAACAGATATGTGGGATTTCAGACCTTAGGAGAACACCTGCTATTGAGTTATGTTCTCAGGACCAGATTGGGCCCTCAGTCAAGCCTTAAACAGCATCCTGAAATCAACTTAATGTGATCAATACGTATTCAATAACTAATATGTAGACTCCAAAAAATTCAACTGAGACTCTATTTTACCATGCGTAATGAGTACATATAGAACATTTTTACCTATACAACATTTTAAAATACAACAATATAGGACAACAGCATATCTGTCCTTGGGGAACGATCTCATGGCAACATGTGCCATAAATGTTGTAATTTACTCTTGACATCTGATCGCATGTAAGAATTCAGGCATTATTCATCTTGATTTCCTGAGCAAGTGGTGCAGCATCTGGTCACAAGCACCCATGTAAAGTTTGGAGGACCTGAATTACTGGACAGACTTTTCATGTTGTAGAGAAGACAAAACATGAGAAATCTATTTCTAAAATAAATCTCAGGAGGAGAAACTGATACTCTCTAACAATGGGTCACTATTATTCTTAATTCCCAAGAGTAATTGAATTTGTGCCAAACTATTGTGTTCAATTGTTCTCAAAATCATTTATACCAAATTTTTAAGTCATACACTGAGTCAGTATGTAATGAAAAAAAGGTTTATATGTTATGGCAAATCACCTGCTGCTCATCTGACGTTAATAAAGATTATTAACAGGACAATTTATTTGGCAAAGGGTATAGGGGAGAGACCAAAGTTTTAAATTCCAGCTTGGCTGCATGCCAGGTGCTCCGTTACTGTAAGCATTTCCTACCTAATAGGGACTAAATAAAACATCATATACACATGAGTCATTAGTGTAGTGCCTGGCCTACAGTAGATGCTTCTTAAATATTAATTCACTTTATGCTTCTGTGGAAACATGGATTTTCCCTCAAGGGGTTTTCTCAATAATTAGAATATCTGATCAATTATTCTCCCTACCAATTCTGCATTGAATGAACCTTATTGAAATAAGGTTTCATTATGTGTTTTTTTGTGTGTGTTTTTGTGTTTATGCCCCCTCTTTATTCTGAACCATTAGAGATAATTGCCATAGCTTTGGGAATAACAGTGCAAACTCCAAATGTCTCTATAAAACAAAACAAAAAAGATGTACAATTTAGTGTCACTAATCAACTCCTACACAGGTTTTTAAATTGTTTCCTATGTAACTGTAGTTTTAAAATTCTACAGTTAGAAAAAAAAAACTAGCTATTTAAATCACACAGAACAAAAGTCATTGCAGATCAACTTATGTGGTCCTAGACATACTAAATCCTAACAAATATTACTATTTTATACACTCTCATCTGCTGTTTTATGATCAAACTGAAGGGCCAACAGACTGTTGAATAAATAGGGCTATTTAATTAATAAGACAGTCCAAAACCCCGAAAAATATTCTATGGATCACTACTGCACAGAACACTTTCTGGAGTGTCGGGCTCTTGACAGGGTATGACCTGTTTTTAATATAGTAGTACTCATAGGTACAGGACACATAACAAGCTATTAAAACATGCAAAAGACAGAAACAGTCAAAATGACAAAACACAAGCTTCTCCCCCAAAAGAAAATTCAGGAAGAAATCACAGCCAGAGAATTGCTCAAAACAGACATAAACAATTTATCTGAACAAGAATTTAGAATAACAGTCTAAGACTAATAGTAGGGCTTGAAGAAAAGGCATAGAAGCCAGCAGAGAATCTATTGTGGCAGAAATTAAAGACCTAAGGACTAGTTACAATGAATTACGAAATGCTGTAAATGAGATGCCAAATAAAATAGACACAGTGACAGCGAAGATGGAAGAAGCAGAGAGAATAGGTGTGATTGAAGATCAAATTATGGAAAATGATGAAGCTGAAAAAAAGAGGGAAAGAAAATTACTAGATCCCGAGGAGAGAATAAGAGAGCTAAGCAGTTCCATGAAATGAAACAATATCCCTATCACAGGAGTTCCAGAACAAGAGAGAGAAAGGGGCAGAAAGTTTATTTGAACAAATTACAGCTGAGAACTTCCCTAACCTGGGGAAGGAAACAGGCACCCAAGTCCAAGAGGCACAGAGAACGCCTTTCAAAATCAACCAAGACAGGTCAACACCACAACCTATTATAGTAAAACAGGCCAAATAAAAAGATAAAGAGAATTCTGAAAGCAGGTAGGGATAAACCTACAAGGGTAGACATATAAGGGTAGTAGCAGACCTGTCCACTGAAACTCGGCAGGCTAGAAAGGAGTGGCAGGAAATATTCCATGTGCCAAACAGGAAAAATACACATCCAAGAATCCTTTGTCCAGCAAGGCTGTCATTCAGAAAAGAAGGAGAGATCAAGTCTTTTCCAGACAAAAACTGAAGGAGATCATAACCACTAAACCAGCCATGCAGGAGATCCTATGGGGGAATCTGTGAGTGGAAAGCAGTGAAGACTACAAAGAACCAGAGACATTACTACAAACACAAACCTGCAGATAACACAATGACACCAAATCCGTATCTTTCAGTAATCACTGAATGTAAATGGACTAACTGCCCCAATCAAAAGACACAGGGTATCAGAATGGATTTAAAAAAAAAAAAAAAAAAAAAAAAAAAAAAAAAAGAGGACTTTTCTATATGTTGCCTACAACAGACTGATTTTAAACATGAGGACATATGGAAGCCAATTTGACAATAAATTATAGTTAAAAAATAAAAATAATAAGTTTAATTTAAAAAGTGTGTGTATATATATAAAATTTGTTGTCAAGTTAGCTAACACTGTGTATATAGTGTGTTCTTGGCTTCAGGAGTAGATTCCCATAATTCACTTACATACAACACTGAGTGCTCGTCCAAACAAGTACCCTCTTCAATGCCCATCACCCATTTTTTCCTCTCCCCCACTCCCTGCCCTCATCAACCTTCAGTTTGTTTTCTATATTTAAGAGTCTCTTATGGTTTGCCTCCCTCTCTGAAACCATTTTTACCCTTGCCTTCCCCCATGGTCTTCTGTTAAGTTCCTCAAATTCCACATAGGAGTGAAAACTTAGAGCTGTCTCTTTCTGACTTACTTCACTTAGCCTAATACCCTCCAGTTCCACCCACATTGTTGCAAATGTCAAGATTTCATTCTTTCTCATTACCAAGTAGTATTCCATTGCATATATAAACCACATCTTTATCCATCACCAGTTGATGGACATTTGGGCTCTGCCCATAATTTAGCTATTGTTGAAAGCACTGCTATAAACCTTGGGGGGTACATGTGCCCCTATACATCAGCACTCCTGTATTCTTTGGATAAATTCCTAGTAGTGCTATTGCTGAGTTGTAGGGTAATTCTCTTTTTAATTTTTTGAGGAACTTCCACACTGTTTTCCAGAGAGGCGGCACCAATTTGCATTCCCACCAGCAGTGCAAAAGTGTTCCCATTTCTTCACATCCTCACCAACATCTGTTGTTTCCTGAGTTGTTAGTGTTAGCCATTCTGATCAGTGTGAGGTGGTATCTCAATGTGGTTTTGATTTATAGTTCTCTGATGTTGAGGGACATTGAGCATCTTTTCATGTGTCTGTTGGCCATCTGGATGTCCTCTTTGGAAAGGTGTCTATTCATGTCTTCTGCCCATTTCTTCAATGGATCATTTGTTTCTCAGGTGTTGCATTTGGTAAATTCTTTACAGATTTTGGATGCTAAGTATTCTCCCATTCCATCTGTTGCCCTTTAGTTTTGTTGTTTCCTTTTCAGTGCAGAAGCTTTTTATCTTGATGAAGTCCCAATAGATCATTTTTGCTTTTATTGGTGTCTCTACTTCTTAATCACCTTCCCTTATTTTACACGTTCCTTCAATCCCCTCCCCCAAACTATAACCAGAGTGTTGTTTGCATTCATCATTGTTTCTTGTTTTTCATTTGTTTTATATTCCATGTAATTAAATCTTATGGTATTTGTCTTTATTTCACTTACAATAATATTCTCTAGGTCCATCCATGTTGTGGCAAATGTCAAGATCTCATTGTTTTCTTACAGCCGAGTAACATCCCATAGTGTGTGTGTGTGTGTGTGTGTGTGTGTGTATACATACACCTTTTTCCCCCATCACCGTAAGTAATTCTATGTTGCATAATACTCAATTCTGACATTAAAGGTTTCTTGAAGGCTTTGGTTAAAAACACACGCACTTTCTTTCAATAAATCCCATGTATTTTTCGTCTTGTGCTGCTCTTTGTGGTGAGCTGTGAAATTCCACTTCTGTAGCTGTGTATCACATCCTTTTTATCCTTTAATCTGGTAAGGGTCACTAGGTTGCTTTCACATCTTGGCTATTGCAAATAATGCTGCAATAAATATAGGGGTGCGTAGATCTTTACAAACTAGTGTTTCATATTCTTTGGGTCAATACCCAGTAAAATTACTGGATCACACAGTATTTCTCTTTTATAATTTTCTGAGGATCTTCCATACTATTTTTCACAATGGTTTGACCACCAACAGCACGTGAGGCTCCCCTCTTCTCCACATTCTAACATTTATTATTTCTTCTCTTTTGGACACTAGCCATTCAGACTGGCGTGAAGGGATAGCTCATTGTGGTTTTGATTTGTATTTCCCTGATGAAAAGATGCTCAACATCACTCATCATATCTGTAGGCCAGCACTCATTTTTAATCAGATTACTGTAGTTTTAGTGTTCAATTGTAGTTGTAGTAGTTCTTTATATATTTTGGATATTAGCCCCTTACTGAACATTTGCAAATATCTCCCTTTCAGTATTTTGTTTTGTTGGTCATTTCCTCTACTGTCCAAAAGCTTTTTATTTTGGTATAGTCTCCAATAGTTTATGTTTGCCAAATATCATAAAAGGTTTTAGAAAACCCCTTAACAAGTAGTACTGCAGATTGAAGAGATTATACAGGCAGAGGGCTAGCATTAAGATGCTGCTTATGCCACTGAGTAACTCCAGATTGACTAAAGGGAAACCTCAAAGTTGAGGAGTCTGTGCCCTCTCCTCTGAGAGGAGACTATCTGGTGGCCACGGCACATTGGAAGATCTATACAGAGTTCCTGAACTTGGAGGCCTGAGGCTATCACACACTCCAGAGACACTAGGAGATGCTGAGTAAATCTAGTGTCATCACCCACCTGGGCCAGAGGGAGCCCAAAGTATACCCTGCCCACCCGGTCCCACCCCACCCTCCCATCCCCTTTCCCAAGAGAGAAGGAAAGGGAAGGAGGCTGGTAGAAAGCGATACTGGACTTGTTGCTTTATACGAAGACTCTCAGTTGTATGAAGAAAATGAATTATCTTGAAAAAGATAAAGCTTATTTTTCCTCTGTCAACAGAAATGGGAACCAGTTTGAGTCCAATTTGAGGATGACCAAATTGAGTGCAATTAATACAAAGTCCAATTTCTGTGTATCTGCATCCTAAATAGTACAAATTCTAACAGACTACATGCCAGATTTGAACACAGAAGAGAAGCAAAATACTTAAGCATCTCAAGACAGAGGAGAGCTGGCAAGAAATCAGAGTGGCAGGAAGGACCATCCTCATGGTAGGCCTAATTCCATACATTTCATGGCACTTGACTGTTTTTAGCTCATCAGTGAGAAGAAGAGTTAGGTCTCTGAGGAGATGAGGAGACGCATGTCCTATAGGAGAAACTCATCTCTACCTCGAGTTAGACAAAATTCAACCTAAGAGCTCATTTTAGTAGCTTATTAAAATATAAAAAGGTACAGCAAATTAAATCCTATCACCAAGACCTCAGAGACAAGACAGAATACAGAGGTGTTTAGGCAATTTTATTTTCTGCCTTTTTTTAATGTTTATTTTTGCGACAAAGACCACAAGCATGACAGGGGAGGGGTTGGGGGGGGGGGTGAAAGACACAGAATTCGAAGCAGGCTATAGGCTCTGAGCTGTCAGCACAGAGCAGAGCCCAACGCAGGGCTTGAACCCACCAACCACAAAATCAGGACTTGAGCCCAAGTCGGATGCTTAACCAACTGAGCCACCCCAGTGCCCCGTAGGCCATTTTAAATGGTGTTTTAACAGAAATGCTTTAGGAACATTACAGTGCATTGATTATTCAAAGTTTTCTGTAAATTTTAAACCAAAACCCTCCTCCTCTCAGACCTATATAAAAACATACCAACGCTCCTGTCAACACTCAGACACACTCATCTTGAGAACCAAGGCAGAAAATTCGTAGGTTAAAGCAACTGCACACAAAACGGATGCAACAAATTCATTTACTCTAAGTTGTCCACACAGCTATGGAATTCGGTGGTAATTTTAGTTTTACAGCTGTATTGCAGCCTTGTTACAGGAACACACCAAGATGAAAGAGTAATCAGAGTTCTCCAGGTGTGGTTTTGCTTTTGTTTTTCACTTGAACTTTGGTTCCTCCAACATGAGTTCTGGCTATGAAACAACAGCAGGAAGCTGCTGTGTGTGCCCACCTCATTCAATGGAGGGTCGAGTTCCAAAAGCCCCTTTGTGTACAACACGATGAGAAGTCAGCACTCCAAGGACTGATTTAAGCTGTAAAGAAGCATGGTCTCACAAGGCATCAGCCACATGATAATTAGAATGAAGATTTACAAGACTTCAAAGAAATCCAACCTAGCTTTCATTATGAAGGTAATCCTTTAATTAAATCAAGTTCGATTTATAATTAAGCTTAAATGAATTATTCCCAAGACTCCACGCTGAAAATAGTGCCTAATAGACACATCATGCCTCCATATAAATAGGAAATACACTACTAAAAATTAGGCCAGCAGTTCTAGGTGCAAAAAAGAAAACAAAGAAAAAAGCGTTTTTTTTCAAAAATTTTTTTAGTATTTATTTTTGACAGAGACAGAGCATGAGTGGGGGAGGGGCAGAGAGAGAGGGAGACACAGAATCCGAAGCAGGCTCCAGGCTCTGAGCTGTCAGCACAGAGCCCAACGCAGGGCTCGAACTCACAGACTGTGAGATCATGACCTGAGCCGAAGTCGGACGCTCAACCGACTGAGCCACCCAGGCGCCCATTTTTTTGTTTGTTTGTTTTTGTTTGTTTTTTTAGAATAGGGATCTGGCCTGCAATGTTCTCTCTTGAGGCACTAGGTCAAGAAGTACAGAAGTAATGTAGACCTGTAGAGAGCCCATAGACAACATAGAGTTACAAGGGTTACATTTACACAGTAACATTTAGTTCCATTCTGTGGCTTGGGTGTATCTCTAGTATTGGTCTTGGCATATTTTCCCCACATATTTAGGATTCTAAGAACTTCTGAGACACCATCATCCCCACAAAAAAACAGCCCCTACTTAAAAGAGTGCTTTACAGCAGGTGCTGTACTGGGTACTAGGCCTTATTTCATTTGACCCTTCGAATATTCTTGTGAGACAGGAATTATTCTAACCTTTTATAGGTAAAACTGAAGGTAGGAGAGAGCAAGCAATTCGCCCAAACCTACTGAGGTAATAATAACACAAATTTGTCTGGGAAGGCCTTGTCACCCTTCTCTTTCCGGTAGCAAGGGAGATACGGACATGTGGTACGGTAAGAAAACCAATGTATGTACATGCTTTAAAAAGTTGTAATTGTAATTAAAACATATACAGAATGTTGCAGGAGCAGAGGAAAGCCAAGATTCACAATTTGGAAACTCCTAAGATTCATTGAGCTGGAGAATGATCTTTAGCCACTTTGGTAAAAATAATCTTTCCGGGAATGGCAAGCCACACAAAATGACTGAATTCATCATGCCAGGGGAGTATAACGCAGAAAACTGCCCACACAGATCTAATTTATTTTAGGTCTGATGCAGTGGTTGCTATTTTTCTACAACGTAAGGGTCTGGTAAATAGAATTACAGGAAAATGCAGTGAAAATTATCAGTAAACAGAGTTCTTTGAAGCTGACTGACAGAAGTGGCCGGAGTGACAAATTTTGACACAAATAATACTGTTTTGTTTGCACAAAATTAAGTTGCCATGTGAATTTAATGGGCTCCAGCATAACTAATACTACAACTTCCCTAAGCACTTTCATCTATAAAGAAAGGTTCACAATGGATTTAGGGTTCCGAGTGCCAGGCAAGCCAGGGTTAAGGAAGGAGCAAAAACCACACTCAGAGAAAAAGGCAAGGAGTGCCCATGGCATTGATGCTGCCTGAAGTTGTACATGGTCATCATCAAGAATCCTGATCTTCGAAGCTTGGTCCTACAACTAGCAGCATCAGTATCACCTGAGAACTTATTAGAAATGCCTATGTTTGCGGCTCCCAACACAACCTGCCAATCAATCTCTAGGAGGGGGATGTGGAAATCTCCAACAAGCTTTCCCAGTGATTCCGATACAGGCCAAAATTTGAGAACCACTGATTCAAGAAGATTTCAAAATACAACAGTACCAGGACTCCACCCAGAATATAAGATTTAATTAGTCTGGGGTGGGACCTAGGCCTTCTGGCTCCTTGAAGATACCAACGATTTTCTAAGGTCTCACCCATAGTTGAAGACTGGTGGCCTGTTGAGACTTGGTCCAAACGGGGCATCTGGGTGGCTCAGTCAGTTAAGCATCTGACTTCAGCTCAGGTCATGATCTCACAGTTAGTAAGTTCGGGCCCGTGTCGGGTTCTGTGCTGACAGCTCAGAGCCTGGAGCCTGCTTTGGATCCTGTGTCTCCCCCTCTCTCTGCCCCTCCCCTGCTCATGTTCTGTCTCTGTCTCAAATAAAAACTAAAAAAAAAGAAAAAAAAAAGATTTGTTGCAAATGATATTAATACAATGTAGTATCCCTCCAGGAAAACAATACAGAAAAAATTATCTGGCTGAATTGAATATACGAATACTTTCCATCTGAGTAATTCTGACTACCAGAGAGTTCAGTTACTGGGTCCATGCCCGACAAATGGCCGGTCAAGTAACTATCATCACAGTAACAAGGAGATCAGAAACTGCTTCCAGGATGATTCAACTGTCTTTGAGAATAACTTCACATATATGAAGACAAAGAAAAGAGAAACCAAACTTTCAAACCAGACAATCCAAGCACATATATGTGTTTGGACTATGAGGTATGGGCTCTGGGTTCAACAGCCCTCACCCCACCAACATGCCAGGAAATTGCGTAAGGGCAGGAACAGTCTCCACTGATGGCCATGGAAAGCTTTCACAAAAAGGATCTCAAGGGGCCCCTAAAATTGTTGATTAATAGAACCCAATGATTAGTGGTAGTCCCATGAAATACCTCGTAGCTTTTATTCAGCGTTTATATTTTGTTTTACGCTAAGAAGCACTCTCACAAATACAGAGTACCACATCCCACTAACTCAGAGACAAAAGGCACAAAACAGATCCATGGGAAAATGAGAATTACAGATCCAAGACCTGAGGATCTGAAATGTGACCCCGAGCACCAGAGCATCACCTGAGAACTTGTCAGAAATGCAAATTCTGTAAGTCCCATTTCACACCTACTCATCAGAACCTCTGGGGGGTGGGCCCAGCAAGCTGTGTTGTAACCAATTCTCTAGGGGAGTCTGAGGCCTGAAGTTTGAAAACCACTGCTCTCTAGATAGAGCATTCTGTATTTCGTCTAACCAGCCAAAGGAGAATATTTTTTCTCAAATTCTTCCTAAAAACCAACCTGGTGCAAAGGTACACGTGGAAGATTAAGAAAGGTGTTTAGATCATGCAACTAACAGGAGGCACACATGGTTTCCACATCAAGAAGCCATATATGGGTCAATATGAACATCTGTTCCAAGGACTTGGACTCATTTGGTCCTACAGTGCCCATCTTCCCTTAACCTGACAAGTCCTGCCAGAGTCTATGGACCATGACCAGCCCCTGGTAAGAGATGATTTATTGTTACCCTATAAGGTCATTCAGTATCTAATCTCTGTGGCCAATAATCTAACTCTGATCCTGTGCCTTAACTATAGCACTTTAACTTTATTTTTGAGACCAAACCTTTTTTGTAACTCAACCCCCCCATTTTTTTTATAGCCAATGACAGATTCTTTCTCACATCGTGTAGTAAGCTTTAATTGATCATGGGGCCTCAATAAATTGACCTTAAAGAATTTGAATTGCCACTTGGCCAGCCAAATTTCATCCCTGAGCACAAAAAGCCCACGGATGTGTTCTTTGGCTTGTAATGTTGATATATACGGACTCTCTTAAAAATCTAATTGTCGGTGTTTCAATATTGAAGGACCTCACATGCCAGTCTAAATCTGTCTTTATCGGAAACATCCAAAAACATGAAAATGACTGGGTCTGTGTTCCCACAGGGTAACTGTAGGCCAAGATTGAAGAGTAGCTATTAGTGTAAACTACCAATGTTAATTATCCTTTATTATCACCGTAGTGCTACATTTTCATACATCAAATAGAAAATACTTCTTGTGCCAAGCCTCTATCAAAATTAGGCAAACAAAACCTAGCCCCGAATGGCCATGTGTTTGAGAAAAAAAATTTGGTACAGTACAAATGATTCCTAACATATGGAATATGTAAGCATAGTGTCTGCTTGGAAATAATGTCACTGAAGACACTATTATGAAGAAACTTGGCCAGCATCATTCATCTGACTACACTACTTATCAGGACCCCACAGGTATTTATATTTGCAAACCCCACTCTGTGAAATAAACGTTCAACTGCTGATGTGTCATTAAGGCACTGGTTCTCAACACTGGCTACATGTAGTTAATCTCTGGGGGAGATTTTAACAATATTCCTGCCTGGAATCCACCCCCAGAGACTGTATTTTAATTGTTCTCTGCCATGGCCTGAATGGCAATAATTTTTAAGCACTCTAAGTAAGACACAGCTAACGTACAGCCAGGTTTGAGAATCCTTTTACCGAATACAAGAGGACAGGACTTTTCAAGAGCTAGTATTGCCCTCCCTTCTCCCTCTACGTCACAGGAACTGTTCTTCACAGCTCTGTTTATAAGTAGGCTTCATTATATGTATCCAATTTCTTTTGGAAAATCTTGTGATCATGGCTTTTTTTTTTTTTTTTTTTTTGCAATTTTCTCTAACTACAAGGAGAACATGTAGGAACAGCGACTCACATACACTAAATTTCCCCAGTCTGCATTTCAGTTGATGGTTTAATCTGCCTGTAGTGTTTGAAGGTTGACACAATGAATGTTGGACTGTCATACATAAATCTAGCTCTTTTAAGTGCACAGTCTCTGAAGCAAAAACGCAGATGGGAAATAGCCTTGCCTTGCTCTTTGGGATCTCTTGCCGTAAGATTCTTTGGTGAGGCATAGTTTAAAAGTGGGAAAGAAACATTTTGGCTACTGAGATCAAATCATAATCCTGCAGTCTAAATTCTGGACTGAACAGGAAATCCCTGTAGGTTTGATCGCTTTTCTCTAACATGCTGGACCATCTCTACTCTCTTACAGAAATTCTTCCTAGCCAGGCAGAAAATGACTTTTTTTCAGTTTATTTTGAGAGAGAAAGAGACAGCATGAGTGGAAAAGGGGAAGAGAAGGAGAAAGAATCCCAAGCAGGCTCCACATTGTCAGCACAGAGCCCAATGCAAGTCTCGAACACATCATTCTTGAGATCATGACCCAAGCTGAAATCAAGAATTGGACTCTTGAGCAACTGAGCCACCCAGGCACCACAGCAAATGATTTTGATTGGCACCCTACAGAAAACTCCTGCCAGAATTGAATCAGAAACATCCCTATGGATGTTTTGTTTTTTAAACTTCCTGTTTCATACAATAGACACAGTCAATATAGTTTTCCTTTTTACCTCAGTTTATTCTATTAAAATCAAATTCAGGAATTATACGTAAATTCAGTATTCTAATAGATCTACACATCTGGGTTTGTAAATACAGATTTACAAACTAAATAGAGCATGAGAGCAGGGGAGGAGCACAGAGAGGGGAACAGAGCATCTGAAGCTGGTTCTGTGCTGACAACAGAGAACCTGATGCAGGGCTTAAACTCATGAACCAGGAGATCATGACCTGAGCCAAAGTCGGACACTTAACCAACTGAGCCACCCAGGTGCCCCTATATGATTTTTCTTTTAGATTTCACCTAGCAGTTTTAAATTTAGATCCTTCCATGTAAAAGATATCAGTTTTACTTATTTACCTATTCTAATTCTTTGGAAATTATCATAGTAAATTTAGTGTTTAAAAAGCATATCCAACTAAATTTCCCCCCCAAAATGCCAACCATTTATTCTCAACTATTTATATGGTCCATCTTTCCTTTGGAAGGGAGGTTGGGGGGGAGGGGCAGCGCTGGGGAAAGGAATGTATATGTAATTAGATTTAATCAGAAGTTTCCAATTATCCAAGAACTCCTGTCTCATCTTTAATATCAACGTCATACTAAAGATCAGTTTTGGATGCATAGTCTTAAATATAAACTTTCTTTTTTCCACTACAAGTAGGTCTGTTTCTTCACCTTTGCTTTTTATTATGTAAGTTTCCTAAGAAATGCACATCCTCTTTGCAGATTGGTGTGTGATTTCATACACATCTGCTATTGTTATGAGCCGATTTTATCATTTCCAAATGAGTGCTTATACTAAGGCATTTTTTTCCTTTTTTATTCACCTATTTTGCTGAAATATTTTATTAAATTATATATGGTTAGTTTCCTGATTATTCTAATACTGATATTTTAGGATTAATATTATATTGCATTTGTCAAACCACCCAAAACGTTAATAGTAGCATGCTAAAATAATGACAAACATGCTTCCCATTTTATGTAATATATAATAGAGATATTGTTAGCTAGGGAAAAATACATATTACTTTAGAATATCAACTAGGTCAAAAAGTAACCTTATATTTTGAGTGGTTTTGTCAATTTGTATAAATGTTGATTAAATATTTTTTCCCCATGTATTGATATAACCCTATTGGTTTCCTTCCCCTGGTTTGCAATTTTTGTGTCTTGCATTAGTGAACTTACTAATACTAAATAAATTCTAGGATAAATCTGAATTTTGAGCAGGCTTATTCTTTTATTTGTATTATTTAACATTTCTATTATAGATTTTTATGTCTCAGAAATGGCAATAGCTATGTTTTAAGGTTAGAGTTTTATATGCTTTATGTGATTACCCCTTGAAAATATTTCTGACTTTTACTCATTTCAATAATTAAAGGCTTAAGTTTCAAATATATTCTAACATCCCTTCCCACAATCTATGTGAAAATTAAAGAATGTTTCTTTTAAATAATTACTTGTTTTCACACCTTGTCAGTGCGCAAGTATAGAGGGTTAGTCAAGATTTCCTCAGCACGACTCCAGGAGAGCTAACAGGAAGATTAGTAAGGTTGTTTACACATCTAATTTAAACATCAATTTGTGATTACTACGTTTATCTGGTCTTCCTAACAATTCAAGCAGAATGTAGTTGTCATAACTATTTAATGATTAGTTATCACTTCATTAAAATCCCCATCCTAAAAGTAGTATTTAACACCCTTAAAGGCCTTCATTTTCTTTTCCAGGGCCAGTTGGAAATTGGGTAGGACTTGGTCTGGCTCAGAATGAAAATTATTTTACACTTCAGCAAACAAAGTAATGGGGGCTTTGACATAAACAGTACTGCTGTGCTCCGTAATGAAAGCTCAAACATCATGAAACCACAGAAGCACAAAACCGAGGTAACCTTTCCTAACAAGAAAAAAGACCAATGTTGCTTCAGGTTTAAAATGACCCCCAAATCTTTAGTAATACTGTATTATGAAGCCAATTTTAATGCACTGAATTCTAGCATTGGAATTACATTTTACTCCTCCTTTAAGCAGAGAAGATCAACTGGGACTTTGAGCAGCTATCAGAACTTGCCATTGAGTAGGAACTTGTCCTTGTCTGGTCAATATTGAAGGCTGCTGCTACTTATTTTAAGGCATGCTAGGAGCCCCCTGATGAAACAGGATTTGGTGTGAGTAATCTAAACATCACTGTTCAAAACTTTTTAATCTTTCATTGTCCATTGAAGAGTGTGGCTTCTCCAGGTTGTTTGATGTGCATCCGTTTTAAAAAGGAATTAATAATCTTGTCTATTGCCCATTTCCTTACAGCCATCCTATTTACGATACCTAGGCTTTTGGAAGGGAGTTTCATAAATATTCTCTTATGTTATACTCATGGTAAAATTTCCCTGTATTTCATGGATGCTCTTTATACAAATAGGCTCAAACTAATATAGTAAACATTTGATTTTTTTCTAGAGAAATACAAATGCAATAGTTACATATTTAATCCAAGTACAATGGACATGTCTCACTCAATACAGATAATGGTGAATAGTTTTTTTTTAATGTTTATTTTGAGAGAGAGAGAATGAGACCCATGCACAAGGGAGGGGAAGAGAGAGAGGGAAAGAGAATCCCAAGCAGGCTACATGCTGTCAGAGCAGAGCCGGATGCAGGGCTGCATCCCAATAACCATGAGATCAAGACCTGAGCTCAAATCAAGAGTCAGAAGCTCAACCAACTGAGCCACCTGGGCACTCAAGTGAATTTGTTTCAATTACTTAGTAGACAAAAGCAAATGATCTCATCCATGACTATTATCACATATCACTCAAAAATAAAGTATTTTTGGCCAATCCAGGACAACTACGTATTTACAATGGGGGATCTTCAGTTATTTTCTTGATCTTACAATTTTAGGGTAATTCTGAAATAATGTATACATGAGTAACATGCCCCAGGAAAAACCAACTTGAATATTGAATCCAGTGATTCCATTTTCTTAGAAGGACCTACTTCCTACAAACTGTATGTTGACATGTTAATTCACAATGGGAATGCGCATTTTTATCAAAATATCATGGCATAATTGACAAAAATGACAGCAAAAAAAATTCCCTCTGTATGCTCTATATAGTCAACCCTTGAACAACATGGATTTGCAGTGCATGGTCCACTTATACGTGGCTTTTTTTTTTTTTTTTTTAATTACAGTACACTAGAAGTGTTCTCTCTCTTTAGGGTTTTCTCAACATTTTCTTTACATTTATTGTAAGGATATAGTATTTAATACAGGTAACATACAAAATGTGTGCTATTATTTTATCAGTAGGGCTTCCAATAAACAGTTGGCTGTTAGAAGTTTTGGAGCAGTCAGAAGTTCTAGATTTTTGACTGTGCAGTGGGTCAGCAATCTAACCCCTGCATTATTCCAAGATCAACTTTCTATTTTTAAAAAGTCATTTGTGGGATTTTTTAATTGAATAAAGGATTTATGCTGTCCTTTAGCCCATGAACTGAATTATGAAAGAAATTTACAGTGCAGAACCATCCAGAAAGAACTTACCTTTCATAAAAGAGTGTAACATTTATGGAAGTCGATAGCAAAAATGCTTAACTGCTGATATTTGTAAACAATCAAAATAAAATATAAAATTAAAATTCTGATCTTAGGAAGCCTATCATTCAATATTTTACAGGGGAAAAAACAAGCCCATAGGACACAACTGTACATATGGCAATTTCTGAAATTAAGTGAGGTAAGATATGTAATAACTGGAATTCATCATAACCTATTTTATTTTCAAGTCGAGATCTTTCTCTAAATACTACGAGTCATCAAAATGAACCCATGGTAAAATAAATATGAAATACCCCATCATCTTAGTAACATTTCATAAAGGATGATTTAATGACAGGATGTTACAATAACTTTAAACAATCTAGAGAAAGGAATGGTAGGGTAAAAACAATTCATGTAGGCAATGTCTCTGATTATTGTAGTAGAAAAATCTCAGAGGATAAGGGGACAAAGGTAAATTATTAGGCTCTCCTAGCTGCAAAGAAATATGTTAATATTCAATTCCCATTACTCTAATTTCATAACCTCCAAACAAGTTTCTTAAGTATAATTTGGCCACTAGAGTAAATCTACTCACCCCCCAGGGATTGTCTTTTTCAGTTAACTGATCCCGTTATTGTACTGAATGTAGCTTCCAGTGTAGTGAGTGGGCATTAAGACTTATTTATCAATCTCTTGTAACTTTGGCTAATATGAATCAATCTTTTCGGCTGTATCACCACCAGCTGAGTAGACATGCTCTGAGGATTCAAGTATAGAAAAATATGCTAAATAATACCCTACCATAATCTGGACACCAAGACTCAGCCTGAAATAGCTTAATGTTTTTATCTTTACCAGAGCCCGAGAGAACAGTTTTAAATTTGATATTGATTTAACTTGGCAATCTGCTCAACTGAGTTTTATCCTTACAAGTACTCCCTACTAAAAATTATTAGATCATTGTATAATTGTGGTGAATAAATGCACACAAACACACATACACACAAAGATAACCTACTACCATACTAATTTATTTCATGTCCTTGGAGAAATAGCTTAAAACTTGTACACAAATATAGTGAAGCCAAATTACCGATATATTTTTCTGTACATTCATCTTGGTTTTCAAGACTATGTAAGTGCTCAGATGTCAGACCTAATTTCACCAATAGAGAAACAGGGTCTACACAAACACACTTGGGTTGCAGAGAATGGATCATACTTTTAATAGGAGGTAGCAAGACCTCCACCCCTTTTTAGTTGCAAAAGCATTATCTCTTCCAGACGGTGTGGTGTTGGCAAAAGAATAGTTGGATAGATCAATGGAACTCAATAGAGAACCCAGAGGTAGACTTGCATAAATAGTTGATATTGGACAAGAGGAAAGGCAATACAATGGAGAAAAGATGGTCTTTTTAAAAATGGTGCTCAAACTGCAATAAAAACAAAGACCTTATACCTTACATGAAAATTTACATGAATCATAGACCTTGAGGTAAAATGCAGAAGTAGGAGAGTAAGTAATATAGAATAGAATCTAGAAGGCCTTGACTGTGGTGATGACCTTTTGATACAACACCAAAGACATGATCCACTAAAGAAATAATTGATTAGCTAGGCTTCATTAAAATTAAAAACTTCTGTTATGTTAAATACACTGCCAAGGGAAGGAAAAGACAAACCACAGACTGGGATAAAGTATTTGCAGAAGACCAATCTGATTAAAGAGCTATCATCCAAAATATACTAAGAACCCTTAATATTTTTACAGTAAAAAAAAAAAAAATGAAAAAAATGAGCTGAAGATCTGACCAGTATCTCATCAAAGGAGGTGTATCAATGACACATGTATGAAAAGATGTACCACATTATATGTCAACAGGCAATTGCAAATTAAAACAATGAGATACCCAACCATTAGAATGGTCCAAATCCCAGACCTGGACAACAGGACATGTCGGCAAGGGTGTGGGCCAACAAGAATTCTCATTCACTCTTGGTAGAAATGCAGAACTGTAGAGCTACTTTGGAAGACAGTTTGGTAGTTTCCTATAAAATCAGGTAACTCTTCTATAACCCAGCAATTGTGCTCCTTGGTACTATCCAAGGCAGTTTAAAACATGCCACACAAAAACTTGCACACTTTTATAACTGCTTTATTCCTAATTGCTAACAGTTGGAAGCCCAAGATGACTTTCAGTAAGTCAATAGGTAAACTGTGGTACATCCATACAATGGATTATGCAGCAGAAAAGAAAAAAGCTATCTTATCACGAGAAGATCTGGAGGACACATAAGTGCATATTACTAAGTGAAAGAAGCCCATCTGAGAAGACTGAATACTGTACGATTCCCACTACAGGGGATCCTGAAGAAGGCAAAACTGTGGAGACAGTATGACAAATAATCAGTGGTTGCCAGGAGTTAGAGAAAAATGACCAGGTGGAGCACAAAGAATTTTGGAGGCAGTGAAACTATCTTGGACAATACTCAAATGGTGGATATGTATCTTTATAAATCTGTCCAAACCTAAAGAGTGTAATGACACCAAGAGTGAACTGAAATTTAAATTATGGACTTAGAGTGTTACAGAACCTGGTCTGGATAACCCGGCAGAAGAACCAAGCAGCACTCGGAGATCTCGGAAGGCAGGTGGTTTATTTTACACCGGTGGGCTCAGAGATCATTCTCTAGAGGTCTGAGACCCAAGCCTAAGCAGAGGGGATGATTTATAGTCTGTTACTTCCACATCCCACATTAGTAATAATTTGGCCTGCACAGCAAGCTATGTGGGAAGAAAAACCTGGATGGGGAGCCCTCAGGCAGGGATTGGAATTCCCCTAACAGTCTTAACAGATTTTTCCCTATCTAGAGGAACTGATGTGTCCATGTAGGGTCATTGATTTTAACAAATGTGGGTTGTGTGTGCATGTTGATGGCAAGGGGGCACACACGTGTAGGAGTAGAAGGTTTATAGGAATATGGCAACTTCGACAATTTCTATTCAACTTTGCCATCACCTAAAACTGCTCTTAAAAAGAAAGTCTATCAATTTATATAATCTAAGTTATTGCTTACTGATATGACTACCCAACCCAAATCTAGTACTTTAATAGCTTTAAAAGGATGAACTGATATTTGATAGCTGGTTCTTAATTTCTAAATAAGAGGATTCTTTAGAGAGGTAATCTATCACAGGATGTTAGAAAAAGTAGAACATAGCACTTTCATTAAGATACTATTCACGCTGCTCTTTAAGGGTATATAATTAAAATAGGATTGTTTCCCCAAGTAAATATACTATGATGTCTGAAACACGTGCCCTACAGGATCTTGATATGCCTACTCTTGATTTACCACATGTGGGAAATCTGAGTTATTTAACTCTGCTCATTATTTTTTTCCTGTTGCTAAGATAACCTGATATCTAGATACAGTCACTAGCTCATTTCTACTGGCTTTCCTCTAAACAGAAGGATCACCGGACCCATTAAACTTTCAACAATGCTAAGTCCCATCTGGCCAGAAGGATCTTTTGTTTCCTCACTAAAAAATATTCAAAATCTTTTGCTTTTCTTTTTCATCATACAACTTTGTTTTTCTGCTGTAAATACTGGAAGAATATAAAGAATATAATTAAGATTAAAAAAAAGATCAGTGATAAACCAGACCTCCCCAGGCAGCCACTGTTAACATTTTGGAAGTTTTGCTTAGAATTTTTATGGGTTTTCATAATTAAAAAAAATATCATATCCCTGACTTCCCATCTTGTTTTTTATTTAACCAGTTCCCTGTTGCCAGGCAATCTGATGTTGCAATGAACACCTTCTCATAGTAAAGCCTGATTCCATTTTAAGTACCCCATACAGGTGCTTCTCTCAGTACCATATTGGTCTCAAAGATAATTCTAATATACCTGTGAAAGACAGGCCATGAACACCATTATGTTATCCTTTATCACATAAAAATGTCACCCATACCTGGATCCTTTTTAGCAAACATAGCAAACATTTTCCCACATTTTCATGCCTCCTTTACTATTCATTCGTCTTTCTGCTCCCTTCCCTTTCAGTATCTAGGTGTCATTTTCTTTTATTCTCTGGTTTCAGCTACAGTCCACACTACTTAAGTTCTTTTAAAATTACAAAGAATTGGGGCGCCTGGGTGGCGCAGTCGGTTAAGCGTCCGACTTCAGCCAGGTCACGATCTCGCAGTCCGTGAGTTCGAGCCCCGCGTCAGGCTCTGGGCTGATGGCTCAGAGCCTGGAGCCTGTTTCCGATTCTGTGTCTCCCTCTCTCTCTGCCCCTCCCCCGTTCATGCTCTGTCTCTCTCTGTCCCAAAAATAAATAAAAATGTTGAAAAAAAATTTAAAAAAAATAAAATAAAATTACAAAGAATTATTTGCCCCTATATCCTACCCTAATAAGCCCTGATGAGCAGAAGGAAGGGGGAGATCTCATGTGGGTTGTTACCATGGGGGAAGATCAGAGCTGAAGCACACCAGGCCCATCACCGCACAGACAGCACAGCACATATCATAATCCATGTGTTCCAATGGCTGGAAAGTGAGGCCTTAGGTTACAGTGAACGGATCATACAACTGGAAGAACACGAAAGCCTCCGTCGTTTGAAGACTTCTCAGATTTGGGGGCCCCCGGGATGCCTTAGGGAATCCTGTCCATTTGTCAGAGTCAGAGGTTTTGAGGGATTCAACCTGTTTTTTCCTTCAGGCACAAAGTGCTCTCTACTTGTGGAGAGAAGACAAATAGGTCTCAAGGTTCAGGAAATGGCATGGAGGTGTGGGGAAGAAAAGAGCTTTGAGCCAAGTGTTTGTGAATGCTGTCAGGCTATGCTGCTGAGGAGGTGTTGGACCTTGCACAGTTCCTTAGCTGCTCTAAGTCTTGATGTTTCTCTCCTGGATAATAACTCCAAAAGCTGTGGCAATGTGCGTGAAGCATGCAGCAGTGTCCCTGACATACGGCAGGTGTTCAAGCAGCATTGGTTTCCTTCCCTGCCTCCAGACCACCTCTACTTCTCCATCTGTCCCATTGCTCCTCTCGACTCCGGGAAGAGGGAGATCACTGGGACCCTGGATTCTTTCTAGGTTGTCCAACCCACTGCAGGAAGTGAAATCAGGAATATACACAGAAATATGGTGTTCATTTGTGACTTATGAGTTATGCAATACAACCGTTCAGCCTATCTTACTCAAAGCCAATTACTGCTTTGATCAAGGCTGGTGTTGGGAGAAGGGCCTTTTTCATTTTTTTTTTTTAATGTTTTATTTATTTTTGAGACAGGGAGAGACAGAGCATGAACAGGGGAGGGTCAGAGAGAGGGAGACACAGAATCTGAAACGGGCTGCAGACTCTGAGCTGTCAGCACAGAGCCCGACGCGGGGCTCGAACTCACGGACCGCAAGATCATGACCTGAGCCGAAGTCAGCCACTTAACCGACTAAGCCACCCAGGCGCCCCAGGAAGGGCCTTTATCAAATTCCATGCATGTGAAACCGAGGAAATTTCCTAAAACATGCAAAATTACCTTCCCACTCTGTCCAGACCTCTGCTTTCCTCACCTGCCATTGATTTTACAGCTTCTGCCCTAAATTCCCAACTACAATTTTAAGATCATCAAATCCAGTTAGGCCTGCAGCTGTTGGAGTAGTCACATGAACCTGTCCAGCTCATTTATTAAAATCAATTTAAGAAAAATATAGTTTAAGATGATTCTGTAAGAAATTAAAGGCATTTAATTAACTAAAACAGGCTATTATCCAGCAATGTTTTAAAATGCAATCTGCCTTTCCTTCTTAGTTTCGTGAAAATTGGAATTTATTTTGCTAATTTACAAGAAAAACTCTGCCCTTCTATTGACATTTGTATCATAGTTTTATCTGTTTCAGTAAAAAACATCTTCTGAGAAAGTATTTGGTCTCTCGTTTTGTTTGGTCTATAGACCTTCTCATTCTCCTATGGATCCTCAATACAACCTGAGCAACAAACTCCAAGTATAAAAATATTAGCCTAGTTCTAGTTTACCTCAATAGTTCAATGCACATCAGTGTTTGCCGTAGAACTTTGAGTACCTAAGTGGAGTCTCCTCTGCCACCTTTGTTGAGAGATGACCAAACGAGCCTGTGAATAGTTTATTGAAATATTCAATGAACCAAGAGGATCATTAGGTGTCAAGTGTGGTAACTTACAAGTGTTCTCCTGATAGTTACACTTAGCTCTCGATCTTTTTTCACTTTTGGATTCTTCTGTTGAAAACCACACAACCAACAGACACTCTCCAAAACATGCCCATTAATTCACTCTCCTTCTGCCTTTTAGTTCCTGTCCTTGTATTTCAACCATATGGTAGGAAGAATAATGGCCTCCCAAAGAGGTCTCAGGCCTAATCCTTGGAAGCTGTGACTGGGTTACCTTACATGACAGAGGGGACCCTGCAGATGTGATTAAGGTTGAGTACCTTGAGGAAGGATTATCCAGAATTCAGGGGAGTCCAACCTGATCACATGAGTCCTTGAAAGAAGCTTTCTGGCTGAGTTAAGAACCAGAGAGAGGTAACAGAGAGATACAGCCTTGCTGTCTTTGAAGACAGAGGAAGGCAGGCAGGCATGGGCCAAGGGAAGCAGGGTAGACCTTTAGAAACTGAAAAACAGAAGGAAAGAGATTCCCCCCACAGCAGAGGCTCCAAAAGGGACCACCACCTTGTTGACACTAGTTTCACCCCTCATGAGGCCCACATCAGACTTCTGACCTACAGAAGCCTGAAATAACATTTTTACTATTTTGGGCCACTAAAGTTGTGGCAATTTATGACAGCTATAGAAAGCTGATACAACCCACAAGAATTAGTCACATTTTCAAAGGAGAAAATCCTGTGGGTCAAGTGACTGCCAGGCTTTTCAGAGGAGTCGGGTCATCCATAGGATTACAATCATCTTTTTAAGGTTTTTTGTTG
Source organism: Herpailurus yagouaroundi (assembly GCF_014898765.1). Classification (NCBI taxonomy): domain Eukaryota; kingdom Metazoa; phylum Chordata; class Mammalia; order Carnivora; family Felidae; genus Herpailurus; species Herpailurus yagouaroundi. The sequence continues at coordinate 9,484,487 of NW_024412430.1, read as the reverse complement.
TTGTTGTTTGTTTGCTTTCTATTAGGACAACCTGCACATACACTGAATCCTTAACTTGAGGTATTTAAGATTTTGAGGTTACACAGGAGACCTATTCCCAGTGCTTTTTGGTTTATGTACTTTTATTTTGCTCTCCCCCACCTCTGCCAGATGTTAAGGATGTACTCTCATGATCAGAATGTAGTTCTGACCTGTCATATGTTTTCACTGCAAAACACATGTGAAAATCACGAGTAAAGGCTCAGAAACAAATGCGTGAAAGAGACAGTAGTTCTTTCTAGCCAAAGAGAAATAACTATTTTGGTCAGAAAGATAATGTCTTGTGAAGTAACAGGTGATGACTAATAAAAACAATCTTTGTGTTTTCTATAGGACCAAGAAGAGAAATTATTCAAAATATAAATAACCCTGTCATTTCAATTATATTTACCTTTCTGAAATGCATTTCTCATTCATTCTTGTGCCTAATGAAATCATGTTATTTTTTAGTATTCCAAAGTTACCAAACATAACATTGCTTATATTAAGTCTGGGCCCATCTGTGACCAAATTCTTGAAACACATAAGATATCATTTAAATACATTCTGGAAAAACTACAGGCAGAATGTTGGCCTCCAACATTTAAAAAAGATTGGGAAGAACCAAAATATCATCAGTGATGTCTATTATATAGATTCTGTGATAATTCAGCAATGTGTTTGCTAATTATTGAATTCCAAGCTATGAAAACGTAGTTAGATGAGAGGCTTTAAAAAAATAAAACATTATGTAATTGGGACTTAGCTCCAAATATAATCACGTTCCATTAATATATCATTTTTCCTAACTACAATGACATCTCCTTTAAAAATCTAAAATTCTGGGGCACCTGGGTGACTCGACTCAGTAGGTTAAGCGTCTGGCTCTTGACTTCAGCTCAGGTCACGATCACACAGTTCATGGGTTCGAGCTCCACATCAGGCTGTGCACTGGTAGTGTAGAGCCTGCTTTGGATTCCGTGTCTCCAACTCTCTCTCCTCCCCTCTCCTACTTGTGCCCCTTGCCGCTCTCAAAAATAAATAAGCTTTAAAAAAAAAATTCTAATATTCTCACTTGTTATAAATTTGGACAGGACTGACACAGCCCTTCCTTGATCAAGTTCTATTACATTTATTTCAAGAACATCTGCACAGTCACGTTTGTTTTTTAGTAACAGTTCACAACATATACACCTCTCTTTCAACACATTAGTATTTCAGAGCATCTTCCTCACTAAGTAATGTTCTAAGAAGGAAAAGATCATCTGTTAGAATGGCAGTCATTGAGAACTAGTTACCAGTCATCATGACTAGCTCTAATGCTAGGCACCAACAGAACTTTTCTCAGCTACACTGTCCTTTACCTTTAATTCCCTCACCTCTAAAATAAGAATCATAGAAAGTTAGAGTTAGAAGGAACATTAAAACGGATTTTTCTTGACTCTTTAATTGTAGTTGACACACAAGGTAACGTTCGTTTCAGCTGTACAACATAGCAATTCACTTTTCCCTAAGTTATGCCATGCTCACTCCAAGTGTAGTTACCATCATATGGCACTACCACCATACCAATGACTCCAGTCTATTTTCGATTTTTAGTATGTTGACCTATTATTGAAGCAAAATAAGCTTTATATATTTAAAGTATATAATTTCACTAGTTTTGACATTTGAAACCATCACCATAATCAAAATAATGAACATTGTCTCCTAAAGTTTCCCCCCTGCCCTTTGGTAATCTTCCCTAGGTGCCCCTCAGCAACCACTGAACTGCTTTCCACCTTTCATCTGAGTAGTATTCAAGTTTTTGTGTTTTTTTGTTTTGTTTTGTTTTGTTTTGTTATTGCCCATCTAGTAAACTTAGTGGGTCAATTAGAGTGGGATTCATAATCCGCTCTATAGCCAAGTACTACATGTACTTGACAACCTATTAGTACATTAACATTACTACTTAAAAATGTTAATCTCAGCCTCAGATATCCCATTAGCTTTGGCAATAAGCAAATGGCTCTTAGGAGTCCGTTCAACTGGGGACTTAAATGCATGAAAGGGAAAGGAAATTTTGAGCAGGTAAGGGTTCAAATTCCCTTGTGCCACCATTGTTCATCCCTGAGACATCTGAAAGAGAGCAATTATAAAATCCAATACATGAGAAGATTTTGGGTTTTGTACTTATTTTAAGGATTGCACTACTGTAATTAAAACATGATCAAAGAGCATTTGCTTCCAATAAAACTTCAGAAGGGTAAGGACTCGGGTGAGGAGGAAGGTGGGGATCTTCTCTTCCCTCAAGTGTGAAAGATCCACTAAAAATAGCAGGATATAGCAAAGCTAAGCCTAGAATTATGTTTCCTCCAATTCTGATATTGCAAGCATGTTTGCAATATTAATATTTCCAATGGTCCAAGCTCTCAGTGAGCAAATGCTCATGAAACAATTTTCTGCTTATCAAAAGGGTCTCCACTACCAGACCAGAGCAACACAGATTCACGTAGAAATCAGAGAACACCAGTGTTGCTCAGCAATGTGAGAAAAGTAATTATCTTCTATCATTATCTTATATACACGTAATCACTGGTCTTTCCATCACCCCTGCCACTAAAATCCAACCCTGGTTATTCCTCCTGTCTCCTTTGCAGGTTTAACTTCCTGAATCCACTGTGTAAATGCTGAAAATTCTCTTGGCTCAGCAGTCAGCCCTCTTCATCCCCCCTTCCTGCTCTGACAACCTCATCCACTCTCATATGCCTTTAATTGCCACTTCGACATGATGACTCACACCTCCAGCCCAGACCTTCCCTCCTAGCTCTAGAGGTACATAGTCACCTACTTGAAAAATCCTACTGAGGGTTCCAAAGCCATCTCAAAATCAACATGCCAAAAATAAACTTTTGATCTTCCTTTTCCCCATAAAGATTCTCTTCCATAATTCCCTGTCTCAGTGAGTGATTCATCCAGCCACTTATGCACAGGAGCCATCCTTGACATTTCCCTCCCCTTTATGCCCCTCCCATTTTAAGGCATCATAATTTCTTATGGTCTTTACTCTCTAAACAAAACTTTCCTCTCAAATTGGTCCCTTTCTATCCATTTCTACTGATTTTGTCCTCATCCAAGTTGCCATCACAGACAACTACGTAACTCCTTAGCAAGTCAACCCATACCTTCCCAGCGTCCTCGTATTCTCTGCAATGCAGCCAGAGAGATCTTTCCAAACACAAACCATCCCCTCTTGCCCTCAGCATCTGAAATACAATCACCAACATCTTTTATTCTACCTACTGTCTCTTTCATCTATCCACCTTGCCCCAACCCCAAAGCCACTGAACTAGACCCTGACATATCTTATCTCTTGCCTAGATTACCAACTTCTTTGAAACTGGAGTCTATATTCAGTCGTTGCCTCGCTTAGAAGTACAAACTGATCATTCTAAAGCAAAATATTATACCACTCTCATTGAACTACATAGTTGAAATCCTACAAATAGAAAAACCAGCAACATAATATACATAAATGTCACTTCCATCTTATGAGACATTCATAGGAGACCTCCCCATTTTTAGAATAAAAACAAATGGTTAATATTTTGGGCATTTTCTAAACAAGAGGTCAGGTATATCACATACATGTTTCATAGACTAAATGACAATAGTTACCATCAAAAGAACTTCCTGGTAAATACTATCTCCCAGAAATGGGAGATTAAATGTGCCTAAGAGCTGCTGAGGGATCTGAGCAGGGACTCTCCTCTATAAAGAGCAAAGTTTTCAGAAAATGTTGAACAGCTAATTTATGCACATTCACATTTATTTGGTAAGCAACTTTTAGCACACACAGACTTAGAAAAATTCGTCCTTTTTTATTCTCAAGGTGTTCATTATCTAGTTGAGGAGACATGCCTCATAGGAGAAAATTTTTAAAGCATGTAACCAGAAGGTATCACTTAAGAAAAAAATGACAAGTGTCAGAAGAGAGATTGATAGGTGCATAAAAGCTTTATAGAAAGTAACAGAAGCAGAAGAATTACATTTTATAAGCTGTAGGCAAAGTAGCCAATGGGTTGGGGCAGAAACTGACTTAAAGTTTTTATGAAATAAATTTTGGTTGAATAGACAACTTGAATTATTTTGTGATTCTAAGGATTAATGGTGTGCCAGTATATCTGACCAAGTTTGAGACTCCATTATATGTTTAGCAGTGACCTTAACTCCTTCGATATCATACATTATTATAGTCAAGAAATCATTCATTTCATAAGCCATCTTAGAGGTCATGAGACACCATTCTGACGTGTTAAATGAATGTTGACATGGAAATTTTGCATAGGTAATTCACATGTGAACCAACCACCCAGTGGCTCACCCAATCAGAGAATAGTAACATAGTTGGGATAAAATATTGTTACATTGAACTGAATTATCTACATTGAACTGTTTCTTGTAGGATTGCAATAAATTCTCTTCAATAAAAATCCATTAAGCACTTTCCTATGTAACTAGCTATTCAAACTGATATAATATCCCAGAAATGGTAGCTTAGCCAGTCATAATGTCCCAGGTTATAGCAGAGTTAGACTATGCCATCACGTTCCATGTGATTGAGGTGGTTACCAGGAAGACGTCAAGTCCTATCTCATGAACTTTTGGGGAGCAAAGATGAGTCAGCTTTTTCCAACTTAAATCTTACAGAGTCAGTAGAGAGTATCAAAGAGATAAACTACATTAGACAGACATGTAGCCCAGGATTTCGTGTAAAAGTACCATATCCACCTTTTTTTTTTTTTTTTTTTTTTTTTTTTTTTTGGCTAATCTCAGTTGATCTCTAGGTTCTGATGTATTTGCAATGGGAGTTGCACAGGTAAGCAGTTCTCCCCAAATGCCATCATTTCCAAAGTAAAACTCTGGTCTCAGGTAAACTATAAATTAAATACACGGACTTGATATAAAGAAGTGGTTATTTCAAGTTACATGTGAGATAGTTCAGCTATTAAAATGCTTGTCAACAAAAGCCACTTTCATTCACCTTTTTTTGCATTATTTCTGAATCTTTTTTGCCCTTTGTAATGAGAAAGGTGATACATTCTAAATGTTAAGATTTGGCTGGTGTATTAAAAATTTCTTTTTTTTTTTTTTTTTTAGCATTTAGGAACACAAGCAGCTCTTTTTTCTCCTGTTCACATCAAGCTAATTTGTCCTGTCTTCACATCCTGGACATTTAGACACAGTGTGGTCTCTGTTTGTTCTTCAGAGACACCATTTCATTAGCCTCTGGGTCTTACAGCACAATTAGGTCATAAGTCCTGAAAATGAGCTGTATTTCAAGTAGAAGAGCTTAAGTCTCAGGTATACCAGCTGCCCCACACTTAACTTACCCAGGAACCACTAACCCCAATAGCACTCCTTTCTTGTTACCGACTCTTGATTGACACTCTACGTAACAATATCACATACATTATTCTATTTGATTCTCAGATTATACTTTGAAAGCACTATTACTATCTCCATTTTTGCAGATGACAAAACTTACACGAATTCTACCCAAGCTTACCAAACTAGGAAAGGCTTTACTAAATGCAGTTCATTGTCTGCACCCTTCTCCACCCAAAACTGCTAAATGGATTAGACATATACATTTGAGCCTTAACCAACAACCCAGAAGATGGTCTTGAGAATGTAAATGAACATACACAGACTAGTGTCAGTTGGATGCAAACATTAGAAATGGAAATCCACACTATGGTCTGATGGACCAAGAAATGATTTATCTAAACCATATCCATTGTGAGCAAACCAAAGGAACACGTTAAAGACCTAAAACTAAGTTGATACACTAAGATTAGAGAGAATATAATACACAGGGAACCATGCAGCCTAGAAAAGAGGATCTCATAGCTGGTCTTCCAGTTCTTATCCCCACGAGGCCTGATTACACTTCCTGGTCTTGTATGACAATTCAGTTGACTACTGAAGACTTAGAATAAATCCCTTTGCTTAGGCTAGTCTGAGTGGGCTCTGTCACAACCAAAACTGCCTTGACTAAAAAACAGTGGTAGAGACCTGACTTGAATCAAGATGCTCTTTATTCCCAATGTTCTTTGTCATGCATACAATTGTAAATTTTTTTCCTTAAGCAATTCATTTGCTTGACACTTTACCTGTGCATCAATGTGTTCCCTAGTAGGACTTTCTACTCTCTGTATAGATTTATTGTTACTTCGCAAATGTAATAGAGTTGTTATATATGGAAATCATTAGGAAAATTGGGAATTAAAAAGAAATACATAAAGGGATTAGAAACCCTAGGTCTCTTGAGGGCGTGATACAAAATTATCAGTGTTTTCTGTAACTAAAAAAAGGCAAACACTTCTCTAGCCCAAAATACTAAAATAGCCTCTTACAGGAGTGTGAAACAAGATCAGTGTCAACAGAAGCCAACTTCTACATTTGAAGCCAGTGTGTAAGAAAATGTGCTCACAGGTCTTCAGTCTCCACACATCATCTTTGAAGGCATCTGGCGCTTCTGTGACCTTTTTTCACATACATGTTTGTATGTATGTGGATGATTCACAAACATCCTCTCAACTGCCTTGTAATCAAAGTGTTCCCCCATTTCATAGGTGAGGAAATTGAGACTGTCAAGTCTCCTATTTTAAGTTCTAAAACTAAGAACTGAAGGGATCATCATGTAAGTCCAAATCCAGTTTTGCCTATAGGTGACCAAAAAAGACATTTTCAACAACTTCTTTTCACAAAGTATATATGTTTGTTAATGAGTGAAGGAATTGCTTAGGCAGAAGGCAACAATCAGAGCAATAACCTCAATACCAACTTCCCTTCTTTGTTCTCAAAAGATGCTGGCCATACTGTCCTCAATTCTCTCAGGTTTTAAAGTCTTAAAATGCAAGCCCTGAGAATACTTCCCTTAAAGTTGGTGGACAAGAGCAACATGTCTTGACTGAATCAAATAATGTTGTCTTAATAAAATAGATGCTTAACAACCATAATGTTTATTTATAACATGTCAGGAGCAATCATAAAACTTCAAACCTGACCAGCTAGGAATCCACTTCATGCCACATTTCCCTTTTACAGCTATAGAAACTAAGGCTTTTCCAAGGGACTGGCAGTTTAGCAATGCTGATCAGGGATTCCTTGCATTTGGATTCTTTACTTCTATCTCTTGGATGGCAGAGAATACCTATTTCACTCATCTTTGTATCTATAGCATCCTACACTTCCCTGGTTCAGCAGGAGCATGCTGTATTGGTTGAATGAGTCAAGAACTCAAAAAATGAACTTAAACTTTTAAGGCATGAACTGCAAGTAAATGATTGCTGTTTGAATGAAGAGGCTTTTGAATAGGAAAGATCAACAGGAGAGACTGGAGAAAGCTGTAGCTTCCTCAGGCCCAGAAGTACCTTCCTATTCTCAGTAACTCTGAGGCCCGGGAATGAAGGAGGGTCCCTTCTCATGACCTTCTCTGAACCAGAAGACAAAACAGGACCAATGTCCCTGCTGTGACTCCCAGGTCCTGGTTCTCTGAGTCCTCACTCCAGGACCAAAACACACGGGTTATGAATTCACCTGGCATGGCAACATCAGAATTCTGTCCCTACATAAGAGTCCATGAACTATTCCTGTGATTTGCATGGCCTCTTCTCGTACAGAAAACATTCCTCAGTTATAGATCCAAGTTTACCCTTGGACTGGCTGGTAGGACCCGCTGTTTGGAATTATGCTGCTTTTCTGCCCTCCTTGGACTATGGCGTCTGCTTTCTTCTGGTGTTGAGGCTGAATGCCTTCTCTTCACTAGAGAGATGCTAATAAGATTTGGTATCAAGTTAGGATTTTGTTCATATGTTATAAGGGCCAGAATATCACTGAATGCAAGTGAACCACAGAGCACAACAGACAGCCATCCAATGATGGGACTTCTGGGGAGGCGTAAGAACCTAGCATCCTGCTGTAGGCTCGTCAGCCACACCGTACGCTCTTTGTCTCCCCAGCTAATGCACCCTGCAGCAGAGACCGGGGCTTTAGAGGGATAGGCAAGTATTCTATCTCCAAGAAGAGTCACACTGGCTGCATTTGAGACAAAATTGAGAAGATAAATACAAAACATGAGATTAACAATACAACCATACGGAACAGCATGAACAAATCCCCTACTGGCTGGCTTTCAAACCCAAAATGATACAATACAATGAATGAGCCACTGTTTTGAGTCATTTACTACAGTCTGGTTTTTAATTCTGTGCATCTGGAATAAAACACACTCATCTTAGGTCATTCAACCCTTCTTTCATCTCTCCCCACCACCTCTGAATTCCCTTCAGAAGTTAAGTTTGCTTCTCAAACAATCTGTGCCTACTAGCACTTTTCTGGGAGGTTCTGTCCATGTTTTAAAAATGTTGTAATGTATTAATCATTATACCTTTCCTACTTCCAAAAGGGATATAAGGGGAATTGGCTCCTGAGTATCAGCTATGTGTGATATTTCACAGTAAGTAGCACAACATGAACTCAGCCCTTCATGTAACCATTTCTCCTGCCCTGAAGCCTTGCCCTAAAGCTGCACCACAGCACCGCTGGGCTCAATGCATTTGGGAAATGATGAGCCTCTGGCTCTCAAAAGAAGGATGGGTACAGAGGGCATCAGCCAAAGTAAAGATCTGTTTTTATGAGGGGAAAACAAAAATACTCCAGTGAGCAGCCAAACAGTCCCCAGTCCCCTGTCTGTATTCTCTGGTTTCTTTCATCTTTGCTTCATCCCTAGGAGTTCAATCTGTGCCAAGTCTGACTAGGGTGTCCTACTAAGACACTCCCTATTCCATCCCATTTCTCTCCCAGCTTGTCCTGGCCCAAACCATGGGGTAAAATGGCCCAAAGCTAAACATGTGACCGAAGTGGGGTGTCTGAAATTCTGAGCCTAAGAGGAAGTGTTCTCGGCTAATTTGGTAATACCCGGGAAGTAATTAACCCCAAGACTTAACACCGCCTGTCACTCCCCTCTCTCTAGGTGACTGCCACCAGGTCTCATGTAAGCAGGCTTCAATCCTTTCACAATTGCTATTGGAAAAGAATGGGATCAACTAATTAAGGATTCAGTTCCAGAGAAATTCGAAAGATTTCTAAAAACAGAAAAATAGTTATGGGTCAAGTCCCCATGTTCAAGCAATTAGTTTTCAACTCTCATTTAATACTTCTTTGGCAAGTATGGATCATTGCTATAGGTTGAAATCTGTTCTTCATAAAAGCATCCCGGCATTCTACCAAAGTGTCCTTTTTGTTTTGTTTTGTCTCCCAATTCTGAAGAAAGCCTTAGTGGAAAGTAGTCTGGAATACTGATTTGCACACCAGCATCTATCCCTAGCCTGGTAGGACAAGTCATTTGAGATCTTTTGGTTGAGTGCCTCATCTTTTCAAAGCATACAGTAACACTCATTATAACACTATAGCTTGTCGTAATCAATTCCTATCTATGATCGTGTATATGAAGCTGCTTTCAAAATACAAAGGATTATTCAGTTGATTTCTTTTTACTAGGTCTCCAGTATTACATTACAGCAACACATCTCATTTGTATCTTAACTGCTACCTTCACTGTCATGCAAAGAAATGCATCCCTATCGCCAAGCCCAGAGGTTAACACCTTCCACACTCACCTATGAACAACCCTGAATTCTAGCAACTATATTTCGTACAATTACATTTGCTCATGTGATTCTGAGCATACGGTAGACAGAATATAGTTTTAATTATCTGATAACTCTTTAACATTTCAATTGATGAGGAAGAGCTGTGTATGGAGTATCCCAAAGCCATATAACTGAGCTGAGCCTCGAGGATATACCCAAGGGCTCCAAGAAGCCAAAAAGATGCAGCTTCCACTATAGAATCTCTACAGGTTTTATAAACTGGAGATTGAAATGAAACTGAAAAATGGTAAAAGGGGGCAAGAATTTAAGAGCGGCGTTGAAAACCGTTTCCACAGATAATCAAAGTGATATGCAATCATAAAGACAAATCAATATGCTTCTTAGGTATCTTCTACCAAACCGTTTATTACCTCAATTCTCTATATTCTTCCTGCATTTTTTCCTGGGGAAAAGTTACGTGCATGACTCAGGAATTTGGGGAGTAGGGCGCAGGGGGGAGGCAGTGAATGGTCTTCCACCAAGGCAAAAACATGTTTTTTATGATTCCTGAATTCTATCAAAGGAACATTCCCGAGCACCTGGTGTGTGCTGAGCATCCAATAACTCAAACACAAGTACTACAACTTTTGTACCAAAAAATATATTAAGTTTCTTGGAAGCATCACATGGAGTTTTAATTGGATGGTGTTATGGGTTCTAAGTTGGCAGACAAGGAAAAAAAGAAAAAAAGGAGTGCGCAAAAAAGGACCCAAATTTAGAAAGACAATAGGAGAGCGCCAACCATACAGAAGCCACAGCCCAGTAGAAGCTGTGGCCTGTTCCCAGCACAGCACTTACACATTCCTCATGCACAGGCCTGGTGCACTCTTCATGCAAGCCACACCCATGTTTGTGAGATGGCACACAGGAACGTCTCACTAACGTTGGCTAATTAGATCCATAATTGCAGTCTAAATTTGTGGAAAACAAAATTGCAGATTTTTTTATATTATATAGTTTAATTACTTTTAAGAACATACAGTAACTCAGGCTAACAAAAGGTTTTCAGTTTGGTGTGGGACTACTTTAATGAGGAAGAAAAAACCCTTTATAATCATGGTCTTAATTCATACATAAATGGCATTGCCAAAATTTAGTATCTCCTATTAATCAGTTGTACTAAAAGGATAACAGTATTATTTATTGAATGCCAACTGGGTATTATACTCATGATCACAATATCCCTGAAAGGTCACCATTTATTATTGCATATTTTTGCTAACACTGAGGGGGAAAAAATCCTCAGTTTGGTGTAGTATAACATGGAGTACATCTCTGATTTCTGCATCACATAAGTAACAAAGTGACTTGGATCTCAAAAGCTAACGCTAAAGGTATGTGCTAAAGGTGGTAGTGGAGACAAGAATGTGGAGGGGAAGTGTAAGAAGAAGGAAAACTATCCCAATAATTGATCCATCCAAAGAGGCTAAAGGTTGGTGACACTGTTATGTTGGGCATTGCACACTATGGAGGACAACATCCAGGTTCTAATCTTGGCAAAGGACACTCACTGTAAGGATACAGTACATTGTCTTTGAGGCCTAAGTATCTGTCCTAAAAGATATGGTTGGAATCTCAGCAGAAGGCAGCAGGATAGACACTAGGGTACCAGGTGACAGGGACAAAGACACAAAGATGTTGGAATCAAAGCCTATAAAACATCAATGAGGAACCAGAGTCTTTCTGCATAGGGCCCTTACAGCATCAGGTGTGGCAGGATCAGACAGAGTAACAACCCTGTCCTAGATTAAGTCACCATTTTTCTTAAAGGACTTGCCCAAGAATTAGGATAAAGGCTTTGTCTATCTTTAAATGGCTATGAGATCTTGGACAATTTGCTTAAACTCCAGGGATTTGCCTATAAAATTGAGATTAGAATTCTGAGGTAGTGTGTATAGTTTCATGTGATTTAACAAAAAAAATTGTTTGGAAGATTTTGAAAATAATCCTAAATGAGAATTATAACCCAATCAAATTGTTTCTAGATTAGGTTAAACATTCAGATGAACTTACAAAATTTTATTACACACAGAAACTCATGGTTATATTTTAAGCTCTTACAACGTTTGTCTGAGATACCAAAATATACCTTTTATTAATGTTCAGATTTTGCCTAATACCCTTCACATTTAGATAATAATGTATACTTTTAACAAATATGACTAATATCTGAAATGCTAATAGTGTTACTGCACAGAGCTGCTACAATTCTCTACTAAACTATATACAGCAAGCGTGGAGGGAAACAATCTCACAAGAGGAACCCCAAGTAGATCCTAGGCATACGTTATATTTCTGATATTTGTATTTTAAAATAGTCAAAATCATGGTAAATATACTAAGTATTTCCATGGGTTATTGTTTAGCATTTTTAAGAAACTGACAGGATATGGTCAGGGAATAGAAAATACTGGTTAATTGAATACAGCTGTCAAATAACCTATCTGGATAACTGACCATCTCTCACCATGAGAGCTATACTACGCATATTCAAATCTGGGAAAATTAAAAAAGATACTTAAGAGAAATCAAGGAATCAATCCCATTTACAATTGCACCAAAACCACAAAATACCTAGGTATAAACCTAGCCAGAGGCAAAGGATCCTTAGGCTGAAAACTATAGAAAGCTTATGAAAGAAATTTAAGACAAAAGAAATGGAAAGACATTCCATGCTGATGGATTGGAAGAACAAATATTGTTAAAATGTCAAACTACCCAAAGCAATCTACACATTCGATGCAATCCCTATCAAAATAACACCAGCATTCTTCCCAGAGCCAGAACAAACAATCCTAAGATTTGTATGGAGCCTGAAATGACCCTGAATAGCCAAAGCAATCCTGAACAAGAAAACCAAAGCTGGAGTCATCACAACCCCAGACTTCAAGCTGTATTATGAAGCTGTAATCATCAAGAGAGTATGGTACTGGCACCAGACACAGACCACTTTCTTACACCATACACAAAAATAAACCCAAAATGGATTCAAGACCTCAACTTAAGACAGGACATCATCAAAATCCTAGAGGAGAAAACAGGCAATGAGCTCTTTGACCTTGGCCACAGCAACTTCTTACTAGACATGTTTCCAGAGTCAAGGGAAACAAAAGCAAAAATCAACTATTGGGACCTCATCAAAATAATAAGCTTCTGCACGGCAAAAGAAACTATCAACAAAACTAAAAGGCAATAGAAAGAATGGGAGAACATATTTGCAAAAGACTTATCAAATACAGGGTTAGTATCCAAAAATCTATCAAGAACTTATCAAACTCCATGCCCAAAAAACTCCAGTGAAGAAATGGGCAAAAGACATGAATGGACACTTTTCCAAACAAGACATCCAGATGGCAGACAGACAGATGCAAAGATGTTCAACATCACTCATCATCAGGGAAATACAAATCAAAACCACAATGAGATATTCCCTCACACCTGTCAGAATAGCTAAAATTAACAACTCAGGCAACAACAGATGTTGATGAGGATTCAGAGAAAGGGGAACCCTTTTGCACTGCTAGTGGAAATGCAAACCGGGGCAGCCACTCTGAAAAATAGTATGGTAGTTCCTCAAAAAATTAAAAGTAGAACCACCCTACGGCCCAACAATTCCACCACTAGGTATTTCAACAAAGGTTACAAAAGTGCTAATTTGAAGGGGGCACACACACTGTTTATAGCAGCACTATCAACTACAGTCAAATTATGTAAAGAGTCCACATGTCCATCTACTACCAAATGGATCAACACGCACACGTACACACACACAATGGCGTATTACTCAGTGATCAAAAAGAATAAAGTCGGGGCGCCTGGGTGGCTCAGTTGGTTAAGCGTCCAACTTCGGCTCAGGTTATGGTCTCACAGCTTGTGAGTTCGAGCCCCACATCGGGCTGTGTGCTGACAGCTCGAAGCCTGGAGCCTGCTTTGGATTCTGTGTCTCCCTCTCTCTGCCCCTCCCCTCTCATGCTCTCTCTCTCCTTCAAAAATAAACAAACATTAAAATAAAAAAAAAAAGAATAAAGTCTTGCAACTTGGAACATGGATGTAACTAGAATATATTATGCTAAGCAAAGTCAGAAAGATAAAGATAGGATTTCACTTACATGTGGAATTTAAGAAACAAAACAGAACATAGGGAAAGGGAAGGAAAAATCAGATAAAAAGAGGGGGGCAAACCATACAAGACTCAAGCACAGAACAAACTGAGGGTTGCTGGAGGGAAGGTGAGGTGAGGAGTTAAATGGGCAATAAGGAGGGCACTTGTTGTGATGAGCACTGGATGGTATGTTGTAGTGTTGAATCACTAAATTCTACTCATGAAATCACCATTACACTGTATGTTAACTTGGTTTCAAATAAAACTTAAAATATACTTCAGAATATTGCACCTCTAAATTTGTATCTTAAATTTTATAGCTATTATCAAATTATAGCTATTATCAAAAGCAAGGTTTTATTCTGGCAATCTCTTAAAGTCCTTTTACCTAACCAAAGGAAGATTAGTCTACATCACTGGTCTTCCTTGTTATTGCTTTTTTTCAGTACTGAAACCCTTTGTTCAAGTGTATTCTTACACAATGCTCCAAGTTAAACTGAAGTGTTTTATCAACCTAAGTTCATTCATCATAAAGTCAGTCAGCTGAGAATAAATTCCATTCTGATGAGTCAAAAAATGTGAAATCACACACAGGACAGAAAATTATAGTGTTAGTTCTGCTTCATTATCAAATGTATTCATGTATTTCTTTTTCTGGAAACTTTATTTACTATTTTGAGACAAAGAGCATGCACAAGCAGGGTAGAGGAAGACAGACAGAAAAAGAGAGAGAAGGAGTATCCCAACCAGGCTCCACACTCTGTGCACAGAGCCTGGTGGTGGGCTCAAACTCTCAAAACAACAAGATCATGACCTGAGCTGAAATCAAGAGTCAGATGCCTAACCCACTGAGCCACCCAGGCACCCGGTATATTTCATTTTCATTGGACAATTTCATGAATTTTCTTTATGCCACCAAGCATTCATGTGCATTTTCAAGAACTGTTTTTAAAAGACCAGTGCAGGGGTACCTGGGTGGCTCAGTCGGTTAAGCATCCGACTTTGGCTCAGGTCATGATCTCATGGTTTTTGAGTTTGATCCCCACGTCGGGCTCTGTGCTGTCAGTTCAGAGCCTAGAGGCTGCTTCAGATTCTGTGTCTTCTCTCTCTGTCTCTCTCTCTCTCTCTCTCTCTCTCTCTCTCTCTCTCTCTCTGCCCCTCCCCCATCTCACTCTGTCTCTCAAAAAATGAATCAACATTAAAAAAAAGAAGACCAGTGCAGTGTCACAAGCTTCCCATTATTAACACATTTAGAAGAAATTCAAATACTCAGTTGAAGTTCTACCTAGAAAAGTCACAAATTAAACTTTCCTGGTTTCTAAGTGTGACAACTTTTATAGAACACATTCTAGCAAGTTTTCTCCATTTTAAGTCATTAAACTATGTCAATAAAGTTGAACCAAAATTTGGAGCACTCCTGAAAGACTTCTGAAAAACTAAGGGGAATAGTTAACCAACTAGTCTATGTTAAATCTAGTCCTTTTCAATTCTACTCCTCTGCCTCCTTGTGATGATCATGTCTCCATAGAGCAGAGGAAGGGAAGAATCCACAAGGATGGAACAAATATTTCTACAAAAGAGATAGCAGTAATGACATTAAGCAGGGATCACAAACTCAACTGCATCTACAATTTTAGCAGGAAACGTCAACAAGGTAAGGGGACGGGACAAGGTCCACTATGGACCAGAGAGTTCGTGACCTACTCCTAGAGAGCTAGTCACAACTTACACAAACATAAAAGTGAGCTATAGAGGACTTCTACAATGGATCCCAAAGGCACTCACATCCTTGGATAATCCCCTCCCCTGGAGTATGGACCAGACCCCGTGACTTATTTGTAATGGAAAAACCAAAAACAATACAGCCAAAATGCAGAGTTAGGTTACAAAGGATTTTGACTTGGGTCTTGCTTTTACTCTTACTGGCTTTCATTTTCATTCTGATAAAACAAAGTACCATGTGATAAACTGCCTATGGAGCAGCCCATATGAAAAGGAACCAAGGGAGGCTTTTAACCAACATCCCCTAAGGAAGTGAATACTTCCAACAATCTTAACAGTGAATTTGGATTATTCTCTCCCAGTCAATCGCTAAAATGGCGGTAATCCCAGAGGAAACTTCAAGTGCAGCTTTGTAGAGAAACCTTGAGCCAGAGAGCCCAGTTAGGCTACTCTTGGATTCCTGACCCATAGAGATTAAGATCACAAATATTAGCTTATTAAAGAGTAGATAGCTAATGAAGAGTATCCAATTTTCTCATGTTTCTAAAGTAGCTGGAAATCCAGATACATGTGTTAAATCCCTCAACTCTTTAAAGTTGAAAAACAATTCACTTAATAGATAAATATGTAGCCATCTCTCAAGGATTTAAGGAGTTAGTGTATCAATAAGAAACTGGATATTTCTAAGAGCAAAAATGCCAGAGATCATGATCAAAAGTGAATATTGATAAACATGTAGAATGAAAAAGAAGTCCTCTAAAGTAAACTATAGTAAAAAATTTATTTGTTATCAAATTGAACATAACATAGCCAGTATACTGAAAGATAAGAGCTTTCTGTTGCAAATAGGTAGGACAATCAGTAATTAGAAGAAACCATCAAAACTCAACAATTCAGCAAAAAGAGACCTTGAATCCATCAAAACTTTAATATTAAGTGTGCTTCACATTTTGCTCCTGTGTTTCTACCGAATGGGGAGAAGCAAGCAGTCAAGTAAACCCAAGAGATCTTTTTTCCTTTTTAAACTTGAAAATCTATACTGTGGTTAATATACGGGAGTTGCTAACTGCTAGGAAAAGAGACAAATTTCTAACACAGAAATTACTCAGGGAAATAAGTCATACTAAAATAGTGTCAGACAAAAATGTTTCTATAAATTTGCACCAAATTACCATAACCTCATCTGCTCTCTTACAGATGATAGCTAAGCTTGTCTTACTTAACATTTCATCTATCACTTCTATGAGAATGAATCCAAAATATTTCTATTCCTGTCCACATTCCTAAACTACAATCCTTTATTTCAAATTGTTTCTCTTGGTTTTCCTTATTTCACCATCCTTTCTCCCCATATATCCTCCCCCTACACTACTCCACCGTAGCCATTTTCATTCAGTTACCAAATCTGATTAAAGAAATAACATGAAAGAGTAATGTAATTATCTTAAATATTGCTTACTTGAGCTCTCCTCAAGAAGGAGACTGGGTCAAGCCCTCACCAAATAGCACCCTAATTGCTATGCTATTTTCTTCTCTTCATCTTTTATCTCTCCAACTATTCACCCATTTGAATATATATATATATATATATATATATGTGTGTGTGTGTGTGTGTGTGTATGTATATGTATATGTATGTATGTATCATTGAATAAAGTATCAGTCATTGACAAGGAGATGGAATTTTGCCCCACATTACAAAATGCAATTACCACTGAATCTGTAACTGCCACAATGGGATGAAGTAAACCAGGAAGTATTAGGAAGAAGATGGATGGGTAACAGAGTTGCAGATAAAAGCAGCTGTAATCAATTTTAATGACCTGGAAGTATGAATCATTTTGCAGACAGGAGACAGGATCTTGGCTCACTGAGGACCTTAGCAAGGACTCTCCTTGGCAAGATTTTCTATTTAGCTTAGATTGGTTATTAGAGACTGCAGTCAACCTAAACTCTCCCCAAAAACCCTAGGGAGAAGTTTGGCAAATCATACACTTTTCGATTATGTTTTATATTCAGTTTATCAGAAGACTTATACAAAACCATTAAGAAAATACTTCATAAAATGAGCAGCCATTCTTGACCTTAACTAGTAAGTTCTCATATACTGAGTACTTAAAATAGAACATACCCTTATACTCTTCCCAGTGTGACTTACACCAAACAATAACTTGATAAAGCTGCATATGAAAATAACTCCTCATGGCTAATATGAAACAGTTCTGAAGACAATCAGCAAAATTAAGTTTAGCACTTTTCCATTTAAAATAGGAGAAAGAAATCCTCAGTGGGATGTTATGCCCCTAGGACCAATAAACTGGGTTATTTAAAAGAATAAGCAAATCATCTTTTTAATGAGTTTTTCTCTTACAGATTTAGCATTATTTGATTCTTCAACTTTATCTTATTAACATGAAAATATATGGGTAAGGTTTACTATCAACCAGAATCTACTAGAATTTAGCATTTAGAAACAAGTTTTGGGCTTCAATACTACCTTTAACACTGCTAGACTTACAAAGATCTGGTGCTCTCTGACCTTAGATTCCATACATCAACAACATAAATGGGACTCAAGTCACAGAAATCACATGGGGTCCAAGAGAAAATATTCCAGGTCATTGTACCTGTTAACTGCCAATGAATTCATCAAAAAACTATTAGTACCATACTCTCAGAATACTACCAGGTATCTTATCAGGATCTGCCTTTAAAAAATAACCAGCAAATAATAATCATTTCTCGTACCTAGGAGGTACGCATCAGGTAGGTAGGGTAGCATGGTAAAATGCAAAAGGTATATACTTTGGAGCTAACTCTACCGGGATTAGTCTTGGTTCCAGACTTCTGAATCCAGGTAATGGCACAGGTCTGTAGTTATAATCCAGGTAATAATGTCTGTATCTGACTATATTGTATCCACATAAATGTCAGACCATATTCCATCTTGCCGAATAAAAAATTCTAGACAAAAGTTTTGTTTTTGTTTTTGTCTGATGTGTTTGGAGGTATGTACTTTTGGTTCCAGAGTGAGCAAAGTAGAACTAGAAATAATCCATCCCTTAAAACATTGAAAGGACACTGAATGAAATCCACATGTATACAGCCATTTCTCAGAGCACCAGTCATCCTTTCCAGAGCAAGGGCTAGAAAAAAAGAAAATGGTAATCTTAATGGACTGGGATCAGATGTTTGAGTCTAAGTGTGCCAGAAAAACTGTAAATCAAGGAAAACACTCCCTCAAAGAAGGGAGCCACCAAGTAGGGAGTCCCAAAATCTGCATAAAATTCTCTCAAAATGTTTGGGTCACTCTTAATCGCATATGTTAAAGGTAAGACTCCACACAGCCCAGGAGAAAACAGCTTCCTTCGGCAGCTTCCTTCCTTGTCCCCACAGTAAGTCAGGAGCATGGCCAATACCTTAGTCATTCCACTGAAGCTCTCAGTTTCAGTTAAAAAAAAAAAATTATATATATCACATTCCAACATTCCATGACTAGGGTATTCCTTAGCTTAATGGCAAACCTGATACAGAACCACTCCAACAAAACTTCCAACCAAGCACTCGGAAAATCAAGGTAATCTGCCAGTAATTTAAGTGTCTGCTGAATAACACTCAACACTCTTAAGAGGGACATGATAGAATCCTAAGTACCCTCAGTGTGTCCTACAGAATTCCCAGTGTATTCACAGAGAAGCATGAAAATGATTCATGATCATAGAAGAAAAATAAACAGAAAGATCCACTGCCGAGGAAAATTTCAGATTTAGCACGCAAGGATTAAATAAAACCAAGAAGAACTCATGAGCAATGTTAGCCTACCAGAAAAGATAAATTTAAGAATAAAGAGGAATTTCTGGAAAGATAGGAAAACTATAGAAATAACCAATGGAAGTCATAGAGCAAAAGAAAAATACCTGCAATAAAATATTCGATTGTGAAAAAGTCATTGGCAAAATTCAACACGTACCTTTAATAAAACCCTTTATGAAGAGGAACATATGGGTAATTCCTTGAGAACATATCCTTACACGCCTCAGTGTCAGTCAGCCTTCAAATTGCTATAGAGTACACACATTCCTAGTAAGGTCAAAAACAAGGGGAAGACTGATGCCCACTACTTCCCAGTAGAACAATCTCTATTTTCAGGTAACATGATAGTATATCAAGAAACACCCAGAGAATCAATGATAAAACTAAGAATTCGACAAGGTAGCAGACATACAATTATCTTGCAAAATCATTATTCTTCATTAACAAGTTAGAAGGTTAAATGGAAGAAAACTCGATTCAAAACCGCAACAAGTGATAAATACTTAAACGAACCTAGGCAATTAACTTCAAAGCCTTTATGAACTTACAAAACACCCTCAAAATATGCATATGGAGGCTTTTGTAAATGGATATTCCTTTTTATTGCTTTTAAAGTTTTAGTATCTTCAAGATACATGTTCTTTCAAACTTATTAACTTATTGTGATCACAGTAAGAATCTTTTCTTGGAGCCAGACAGGTTGATACAATCCAAATGGAAAAATATACATGGCTAACTCCACACACGGTGAACAAGAGCTCAGAAAAAAAGTGAGATCCTAGCTCTGCCTGATTTTTTAAACATACTACCAAGCTTCCCAAATTAAAGCTGTGTCGCTACTGGTTCATGAATAGACCGATGAACCGATGGAATAGAAAGCCCTGAAATAGACCTATGAACTTATGGAAATTTAACATATTATAAAAGTGGCGTCTCACATCACTCAGGCAACACACACTCTTCAGGAGTGTTGGGACAATGGGTACAGCCATTCGGAACCAAGACAGCAGTGAGATCCACTGGATCTATTCCTCATACCACAAACTAAAATTCCAAATGCAGGAGTGTGCTATGTTTTTTTAACATAACTGTCAATACTTCAAGAAAAATTTTGAGTTCTTCTGTAACCTGAGAAGAGAGAAAGCCTCTCCAACAAGACTTAAAAATCCGTGTTCAATAAAATTTTAGATTTTAAAGCTTGACAGCATACAAATGATTACATGGCCAAAATATATGTATACACACACCCCCCCCCATATGAAGACAGCAAAAAGCCTTCCCAAGCCTAGAAGAAAATGTTCAACAAATCATATATACAGAATACACAAAAGAGCTCTCCATTTTTAACAAAGCAAACAAGGCAATTTTTGAGAATGAGTACAGAGCAGATACCACATCTCCATCACAATTGAAAAAAAAAAAAAAGGTGCAGTAACAAGTACAGGCTAAGATGTGCAACAACTAAAATTCTGGTATGGCAACACAAAATGATCGAGCCATATTGGACAACATTTTGTTTCTTATGAAGTTAGACACCTACCTTATGATGCAGCAATATCACACCTTGGTTTTACACACAAAAAAAAATGCCAATTTACAGTCACACAAAAATCCGTAGATGAAATTTATAGCTGCATTCAAAATCACTAAAACCTAGGAACAACACAGTAAATAGATATGCTGTGGCATATCCACTTAATGGTACACTACTCAGCAATATAAAGTAATCAGCTATTGTTTCACATACTATCAATCAACACATTTTTTTTTAAAGGAAGAAGCTAGATCCAAAGTATTTGTCGTAGGATTCCATTTATAGGATCCTTGGGGGGAAAAGCAAAAGCTCACAGGGCTAGACAGCCCATCAGTGGTTGTCAGAGGTTGACTGTTGGTGAGAAGGACTGACTATAAAGGGGTAGCAAGAGGAATTGAGGAGTGGGGAGTAATGAACTCTTCTAAATAAAATGGTGACATGAATACACAGCCCTATGTTTGCACCACAGAGAAATTTTTCTACATGTAAATTGTAACAGGTTGTAGGGAACAATGGTAAGTGTATTCAAATAAAATCACAGAACCACATTGAAGAAACTGGGAAATAAAACGGACCTAAGTAACTCTGAAAACAGTGTTTTGACTGAATACTGTAGCATTAAAGACAAAAACAAATCTGTACGGAAGTTGATAAATGTGTTTCCCTTAGGAATATAGTTTAGCATTTCTAAAACTGTACATATGGTAAGGCTAAAAAGAATATGTAAATACATCATAATGAGAACGTTTATCATTGTCACAGGAAGAAATGACAAAGACGGAAAAGCCAAAAGCTAGAATAAATCCAAGATATAGGACAGTAGTCAGAGGTATCCGTTTCACACAGACTCAGGTTTTGTGATCTAAATGTGTGTGTGAATTCATGGGTTAGTATACATACATGTATCTCTTAGCTCTATCCATGGAAAAGGACTGAAAGCAGTTATATCTCAGTAGCAAGAAGCATACCTAGCAACCAAATTTAAGGTTTAACTACATGTTCCAATGAAAGGAAATAAGGCTCTTTGTACAAGTGAGGATCCCAAAAAGGAAGGTGGGGGGGCGTGCAGACAAAGAGCAGCCTGGACCATCTTGTGGTGACAAACACAAACCTCATAATGGGTTTATGTGAAAGGGCACAGAAGCCTATGTAAAAAAGCTCCCAAAGTACAAAGTTGGAATTAAAATGTGACAATAATTTAAAATAAACATTTAAATAACATCGCTATTAAATAAGGAACCTTTAAAGGCATTAAAATATTTGCACAAATATCATAAATCCGTATTGATTATATAAATAACTGAATAAATTTGGGGGAGAAGGGACTACTCTTTCTTATAAATAGATTTCCAAAATATATAGAAGGGATAAGGGTAAAAAATGACCACTGGGACACTATAATAATAAATCCACACTGATGGACACCAAAATTAGTGGACTAAATTTTAAGCAGAAACAGGATGTTCACATAGTCTCAAAGTATCCTGAAGATACACCTCCAAAAAGATGGAAACACAAGTGCACACGATTATTCACTGAAGCATTTATCACTGTAGAAGCATGGCAAACTACTAAGGGCCAAATATGGAAGACCAGTTGAAGAAATTATGATACCTCTACCAAATGAAATGCTATGTAGCTGTAAAAATATGCTCCATGAATTGATAGGGAGTGGTTTCCAAGCCATGTTGTTTAGTGGGGGGGAAAAAAAGTGAAAAACAGTGACTTGTCCATTGTTGGCAAGGATTTAGAAGTATCTCATTCATTGCTGGTAGAAATGCAAAAGCAGTTCGTACAGCCTTTCTTACAAAGCTAATGATAGGCTTACTATCCAATCCAGCAATTTCAATCTAGGTTTTTTAACTGACAGATTGAAAACTGCATCCATATAAAAACCTATACAATATTCATAGCAACTTTGCTCAATTACTACAAATTGCAAACAACCAACATGTCTTAATAGGTAAACAGATTTTTAAAATGCATGCAATACAACACAACATTCAGTGATAATAAATGAGTGATCAAGCTATGAAAACACATCAAGTCCTAAACGCACATTCTTAAGTCTACAATTTTTTTTTAAAGACACTATCTATGGTGTTTTACTTTTTGTAGAAGAAAAAGGGAAAGATTTATCTACTTTTGCAAAAGGAAAGAATGAATTTATTTCCTATAGAGGCTTAGAGTGGGGGTTAGTGCAATAAAAAGGCATTGTATTATTTTAACTTCTAGAAGCGTATTAATGTTCTACAAATGCAGAATATAAAATTAAATCAAAGAGAAGGAAAAACCCTGAACTGAATGCAAAGAAATGTGCAAAATTTCACAACAGGGCCACTAAAAATGATAAAAAAATAGTTAAAGTAGCTTTTCATCACAGTGTTTTTAACTATATACTTTCAATTAGGTGTAGGGAGAGGATTCAAATAAATCTTGAGTTTTTAGTAGACTTTTTTTTGCAACGGCATGGGACAGCAATTCTGGATTTTATGTGTATTATATTTAACCATAAATGCATAGGTATTTATTGGGAGCTAGGACATTCACATGGAAGAAAGAATCTATCTCCCATGGATTCAACAAATATACAACTATATATAGAATAACTTCCCTTGGCAAAGACCAGAAAACTGTATGAACAGAGCCTCCACAACAGAGGACAAGAAGAATAACATTCTGACAGGTCACCACAAAACTCCAAAAACCCCCAGATGTCATCATTCACAATTGGGAGGGATCGCTCCCCGCAAATACTCAATTTTTCCCTCAAGAGTGAGCATTTATATTCCACATCAGGCACCCCAACCCTCAGATCCCACATGATAGAGAAAAACCCTACAAATGCTGAATTTTGAAAGCCAATGGAGATTATGTCCTGAAAACCATTGATCTGAAGGGAAAGGAAAACACCTTCTCAAAGGACTTATGCACAGACTCCTCTCCCTGCCACCAGCACCAGGACTCAGCAAGAAAGTGCCTATTTGAAAAGAGCCTGGACCATATTGCAGAAGGGCACACAACACCCCTTGAGCACCTAGATCTAGTGGTCAGAGGGGAGTATGCTTCTGGTCTTCACATAACATTTTGTACACAAGGCCACCCCTTCAAGATTGGGAGAGGTAGCTCATTTGCCTAACACGTAGAATTAAAAGAGGCCAAACAAAGACAGTGGAATCAATTCCAAATTAAAGAACAAGATACCAGAGGCAAACATTAATGAAGTTAAGTCATCTGCTTCATTAAGAATTCAGAGTAATGGTCAGGTGGTTCTAGTTTAAGGTAGGGTCTTAGGAAGACTCTCAAGTCCCTTCCTCAGAGCACACCAAATTGTATCTATTAATCGAACAGTTCCTCCTGAAGAACTGAGAAATCACTAAACCAAAGAGCAAGAACTAAAGAGATGGAAATATGGTAAGACAGGAACCCCTGATCCCAACACTGCAAATGGTAGTGGAGAGGGGGTAGTCCTAAAGGACTGAAAACAGATTCCTCTATCCTTGAACAGAAGAAAAAACAAAAGCCACAGTTTAAGAAAGCAACTAGTATATATTAAGAGTCAACACTAGAACTCCAACAAGTGATACAGGAAAGCCATCCAGGTCAGAGGGAGTGTGAACACCAGTGTACATTCACACCCCATCTTAAAAACCTAGTCTGGAATAGGGTCCAGACACACTAAACAGGTGAGTCAGGTCAACTCAGCAAGCTCAGGGTCCCCAAGCCCATACCATCCCTAGTTACGACAGGCACAGAAAAAGTAGCAAGGGTTTTAAATGGCCTAGAAGCTGTGGGAATGCTCTCTCCTACAATGTGAAAAACCCACAATCAAGAATACTCTAACCAGTAAGATTATGTTTCCTTCAAATCTCAATGATAAAGAGTTTTCCAAACAAAAGATCAAAGAGTTTATCACTAGTAAACCAGCCTTATAAAAAAATGTTAAAAGGACTTTTTTATGAATAAAAAGATGCAAAATGACAACATATACATAAAATGTGGAGAAGGAAGAAGGGTAATAGAGAGGGAAAAGAGATTTTTTTTTTCTATTTAGAATGTTTGAACTTAAATAACCAAATTAATTTTAATTAATGGATTGTTATTTACTTAGGATGTTATATACGAACCTCAGAGTAACCACAAATCCAAAACCTATGATAGAGAAAAAAAATAAAGAGAAAGCCAAACAAAACACCATACTCATCACAAAGCAAAAATAAATGAGGAACTGCAAAAACAAATAAAATTTTTAAGAAGTCAGTAAGTACATACCCATCAATAATTAAATATAAATGGCCTAAATGTTCCAATCAAAAGGCACGAAGTGGCATAATGGATTTAAAAAAAAAAAGATATTGGGGCACCTGGGTGGCTCAGTTGGTTAAGCATCCAACCCTTGGTTTCAGCCAGGTCATGATTTCATGGTTTGTTTTTGTTTTTAGTTGAAGCCCCACATCGAGCTCTGCACTAACAGCACAGAGCTTGCTTGGAATTCTCCTCTGTCCCCTACCCCACTACTTGTGCTGTCTCTGTCTCTCTCAAAATACATACATAAGCTTAAAAAAATAAACAAGATACATCTATATGCTGCCTACAAGAGACTCACCTCAGACCTAAAGATGCATACAAACTGAAAGTGAAGGTGGCACAAAAACAGACACTCAGATCAATGGAACAGAATACAGAACCCAGAAATGGACCAACCAACGTATGGCCAGCTAATTTTTGACAAAGCAGGAAAGAATATTCAATGGAATAAAGACAGTCTCTTCATCAAGTGGTGCTGGAGAAACTGGACAGCAACATGCAGAAAAATGAACCTGGACCACTTTCTTACACCATACACAAAAATAAATTCGAAAAGGATAAAAGACCTAAATGTAAGCCAGGAAGCCATCAAAATCCTCAAGGAGAAAGCAGGCAAAAACCTCTTAGATTTTGGCCGCAGTAACTTCTTACTCAACATGTCTCCAGAGGCAAGGGAAACAAAAGCAAAACATGAACTATTGGGACCTCATCAAAATAAAAAGCTTCTGCACAGCTAAGGAAACAGTCAGCAAAACTAAAAGGCAACCGATGGAATGGGAGAAGATATCTGTGAACACCACATCAGATAAAGGGTTAGTATCCAAAACCTATGGAGAACTTATCAAACTCAACACCCAAAAAACAGATAATCCAGTGAAAAAATGGGCAAAAGACATGAATAGATACTTCTCCGAAGACGACATCCAGATGGCCAACTAACACATGAAAAAAATGCTCAACATTAGTCATCAGGGAAATACCAATCAAAACCACAATGAGAAACCACCTCACACCTATCAGAATGGCTAACATTAACATCTTAGGCAACAACAGATGTTGGCGAGGATGTGGATAAAGAGGATCTCTTTTGCACTGCTGGTGGGAATGAAAACTGGTGCAGCCCCTCTGGAAAACAGTATAGAGCTTCCTCAAATAGTTAAAAATAGAACTACCCTAGCACCCAGCAATTGCACTACTAGCTATTTATCCAAGGGATACAGGGATACTGTTTCAAAGGGGCACATGCACCCCAATGTTTATAGCAACACTATCAACAACAGCCCAAGTATGGAAAGAGCCCAAATGGCCATCGATGGATGAATGCATAAAGAAGATGTGGTATATCTATACAATGGAGTATTATTCAGCAATCAAACAGAATGAAATCTTGTGGTTTGCAACTACATGGACCTAACTGGAGAGTATTCTGCTAAGCAAAATTAGTCAGAGAAAGACAAATATCCTGTGACTTCACTCATATGAGGACTTTAAGACACAGAACAGATGCACATAAGGGAAGCAAAAATATAAAAACAGGGAGGGGAAGAGAACATAAACTCTTAAATATGGAGAACAAACAGGGTTACTGGAGGCATTGTGGGAGGGGGGATGGGCTAAATGGGTAAGGGTCATTAAGGAATCTACTCCTGAAATCACTGTTGCACTATATGCTAACTAACTTGGATGGAAATTTTAAAAAATTAAAAAAGTGAAGGGATGGAAAAGCCTTAGTCATGCAAATGGAAGTGGGGGGGAAAAAAGCTGGAGTAGCAATACTATCAGACAAAATAGACTTAAAACAGACTGTAATGAGACAACAAAGGACATTACATAATAAAAGGATCACTCCAACCAGAGGATATAACAATTGTAAATATCTACACACCCAACATCGGAGCACCTCAATAGTAAGGCAAATATTAGCAGACACAGAGAAATTGATGGTAATACAATAGGAGACTTGGAACATTCCACTTACCAGAAACCATCTTTGAAGGACACAATTGGACAGATGTACATAACACGTAGTCAGAACATTCCATCCCAGAAGAGAATATACATTCTTCAAGTGCACATGGAACATTTTTTAGAAGATACCACATATTAGGCCATAAGGTAAGTCTCAATAGATTTAAAATTGAAATCAGATCATGTATCTTTTCTGACCACAACATTAGAAGACTAGAAATCACAAGAAAAAAACCTGGAAGGGGCGCCTGGGTGGCGCAGTCGGTTGAGCGTCCGACTTCAGCCAGGTCACGATCTCACGGTCCTTGAGTTCGAGCCCCGCGTCAGGCTCTGGGCTGATGGCTCAGAGCCTGGAGCCTGTTTCCGATTCTGTGTCTCCCTCTCTCTCTGCCCCTCGCCCATTCATGCTCTGTCTCTCTCTGTCCCAAAAATAAATAAACGTTGAAAAAAAAAAAAAAAAAAAAAAAAGAAAAAAACCTGGAAAAAACACCAACACCTAGAGACTAAACATGATAAGCAGTGGCTCAATGAAACCTAAGCAATAAAAAATACATGGAGAGAAATGAAAATGAAAGTAACAGTCCAAAATCTCTGGGACACAGAGCAATCAGTTCTAAGAGGGAAATATATACCAATACAGGCCTACCTTAACAACAACAAGAAACTATCTTAACACCTAAAGGAACTAGGGGAAAAAAAAAAAAAAAACCAAGGTGAGTAGAAGAAAGGAAATCAAGATTAAAGCAGAAATAAATGATGTGGAGACAGAAACAACAAAACCAAGAACTGATTCTTTGAAAGGTTCCCAACAATATGAGAAATGAGAGGTAAAATAACCGACATGACAGAAATACAAAGGATTCTAAGCAAATGCTATAAAAAGTTATATGCAAACAAACTGGACAACTTAGGAGAACTGAATACATTCCTAGAAACCTACTTATCTTTGAAAACTGAACCAGGAAGAAATAGAAAATCTGAACAGACTAGTTACAAGTAACAAAATTTCACTGGTAATCAAAAACCTCCAAAATAAAAGTCCAGGATTCACCAATGAATTCTACCTGACATTTAAAGAAGACTTAATATCTATTCTCCTCAAACTATTCCAAAATATAATAGGAAGGAAAACTTCCCAATACACTGATACCAGCATCATCCTGATACCAAAACCAGACAGGCACTACAAAAAAAAGAAAACTATAGACCAATATCCCTATCCCATATAGATGCAAAAATCCTCAAAATATTAGGAAATCAAATCTGGCAATACAATAAAAATATCATTCACCAGGGTACTTGGATGCCTCAGTAGATTAAGTGTCCAACTCTTGGTTATGGCTCAGGTCATGATCTCATGCCAGGTGAAGCCTAGCATCGGGCTCTGCACTGACAGCATGGAGCCTGCTTGCAATTCTCTCCTCTCCCTCTCTCTGACCCTCCCCTGCTCATTCTCTGTCTCTCTCAAAAATACATACATAAAAAAAAGAAAATATTAAGTCATTCACCATGATCAGGTGGAATTTACTCCTAGGATACAAGAGTGGTTCAGTATTTGCAAATTAGTGTCCTACTACACCACTTCAACAAAAAAGGATAAAAATCATATGGCCATCTCAATATATGCAGAAAAAGCATTTGCCAAGATTCAACATCAATACATGGTTTAAAAAAAAAAAAAAACCTCAATGGGGACAGAGGAAACTTACCTCAACACAATGAAGTCCATATATGAAAATTCCACAGCTAACATCATCCTCAATGAAAAACAGAGCTTTCCCTCTAAGGCCACTAACAAGACAAGGATATGTACTCTTGACATTTTTACTCAACATAGTACTATAGATAGAAAACCCTAAAGACTCCACCAAAAAGCTAGAATGAATTTAAATGTCGAGACAAAATAGCATAATAGCTAGAAATAAACTTGACCAAGGAGGTGAAAGACCTGAACTATGAAGACTATTAAATACCGATGGAAAAAAATGAAGATGACACAAATGCAAACATTCTGCACTCATGGATTGGGACATTGTTCAAATGTCCCTGTTACCCCAAGTCATTTACAGATTCAGTGCAGTCCCTATCAAAATACCAACAGCATCTTTCACATAACTAGAACAAGTACTAATATTTATATGGAACCATAGAAGACCCTCAATAGCCAAAGTAATCCTGAGAAACAAGAATAAAGCTGCAAGTATGCAAATTCCACATGTCAAGATACACTCAAAGGTGCACTAATCATAACAGTATGGTACTGGCACAAAAACGGACATAGATCAAAGGAACATAACATACAGCCCAGAAATGAACTCGCATTTGTATGGCCAACTAACCTACAACAAAGGAGTCAAGAATATGCAACAGGAAAAAGATGGTCTCTTCAACAAATGGTAGTGGGAAAACTGGAAAGCTACATGTAAACTCAAAGAAGACTACTTTCTAACACCACAAAAAAAATCAACTGAAAATGAATTATACCTAAATAAGAAACATGAAGTCATAAAAATCCTGGAAGAGAACACAGCCAGTAATTTCTCTGACATCAACCATAGCAACATTTTTCTAGATAGGTCTCCTAAGACAAGGGAAACACCAGCAAAAATAAACTACTGTGACTACATCCAAATAAAGTTTTAGCACAGCAAAGGAAACTATCAACAAAAGGACAACCTGAATGGGAGAAGACATTTGCAAATGATCCATCTAGAAGAGGGTTAGTAGCCAAAATACATCAATAACTTACATAACATCCCCCCAAATCACACAATCTTATTAAAAATGGGTAGAGGATCTGAAAAGACATTTTTCCCAAGAATATCTACAAATGGCCAATAGACAAAAAGTGATGCTGAACATCACTCATCAGGGAAATGCAGATCAGAACCACAATGAGCTATTACTTCACAACAGTTGGAAGAGCTACAATCAAGACAGATCTAAGAGTTGGAGATGATGTGGGGGAGAAAAAGGAACCATCATGCACTGTTTGTGGGTATGTCAATTGGCACAGCCACTGTGGAAAACAGTATGAAGTTTCCCCCAAAAGTTAAAAATAAAATTACCATATCAGCCAATAATTCCACTATTGAATAGCCAGGGAAAATGCAAACACTAACTCGAAGCAGTATATGCACCCCTATGTTTATTGCAGCTTAATTTACAATAGCCAAGATAGGGAAGAAACCCAAGCATCCATCACTTGAGAAATAGATATGGAAAATTATATATATATATATATATATGTATATACATATATATATATATATATATATATATATAACGGGATATTATACAGCCATAAAAAAGGAGGAGATTGTGCCATTTGTGAGAACATGGATGGACCTAGCAGGTATTATGCTAAGGGAAATAGGATAGACTGAGAAAGACACCATGTGACTCTACTCAAAAGCAATTTAAAAAAAAAGATGAAACAAAAGGCAGAATTAGAAGTATAAATACACAGAACTGATGGTTGCCAGAGGGGAAGAAGGTGGGTCGTTGGGCACAATGAGTGAAAGTGAGAGGGAGATACAGGCCTCTAGTTATGCAATGAGTAATTTGTAAGAATAAGAAGGAGATAAGGAATACAGTCAATAATATTGTAATAGTGATATGACAGATGGTACCTACACTTGTGAACTTGTTCAAATGTATAAACTTGTCAATTCTTGAAGTTGTACACCTGAAACTAACACTGTGTCAACTATACTCAAAATACGTAGACACACACGCGTGCGCACACACATGCGCAAAACCAAAGCAACGGTCATCAAGATGCTCAAACTTAGATGAACACAGATCCTCAAAGAGATTAAAAAAATACAGAAGGTCCCAACAGAAGTTAGAGCTGAAGAATAACTGTACTGAAAGATACACTAGAGAGTCAACTTTAGATGAAACACAAGATCTGATCAACAGGTGAACAAAACCACTGAACTCACCCAAAGCAACAAAAAAAATTTTTTTTCAATTAACATAAGGGACTTCTAAAACATCAAGCAGACTAACATTCACATTATCACAGTCCCAGAAAGAGAAGACAGAGCCAGTAAACTTTTTTAAAGAAAAAGTGATTGCAAACTTCCTTCATCTGGGGAAGGAAACAGACATCCAGGTCAAGGAAACACAGAATTCCAAATGAGATGGATCCCAGAGATCCACACCAATGCACATCATAATTAAGATGACAAAAGTTAGAAGATCCAGAGAATTAAAAGCAGCAAGGTAAGGCTTCTACAAAACAAAGTCCATAAAGTTATCAGATTTTTCATCAGCAACTTTGTAAGCCTCAGGAGTTTGGCACCACATTAAGTGCTTGAAGGAAAACAAACAAAAAAACCAAAAACCAAAAACCAAAAAACATTCAACCTGGCAAGGTTACCATCCAGAACTGGAGAGATTGAGAGTTTTCCAGATAGGCAAAACTAAAGGGCCCAAAACTGGCCCTACAAGAAATGTCAAGGGGAAATTCTCTAAACTCAAAAGAATTGGCACTAATTAACAGCAACAACAACAAAATATGAAAGTAAAAATCTCATTGGAAAAGGTAAATATGGATCAATCACTTCTAAAGCAAGCATGAATACTAAAGGACAAAAACAGTAAAATTAACACTACAATAATTAAGGGATCCATAAAATGAAAATGTGAAACATGCCATCAAGAATATAAAACATGGGGGAGGGAGGAAAAAAATGTAGTTTTGGAAGGTTTGCCAAAATGAAGTTGCAAGCAAGTCAAAACCAGTCAGCTATCAAAATGATTATGTTAACTGAAGGATTTTGGGGAGTTTCTCTATGTGCAAAATAACAAAGGTGATTTTTTTCTGGATTATTTTGAGGATCAAGTGAGTTATGTTTGTCAAAGTGCTTAGCAGAGCAACAAGTACCCAGAAAAAAGGCAGTGAAGAACTTTGCTGCTCTAAGATATTCCATCACAAGTAGCAGAACAAATTTGCCTAATGAACACAGACTTGATTCAATGTCGCAATGATTTGTAAACAAGCCACACAACTTTTTCTGGGTAATCACTGAATCATCACTAACCTTTATTTGAATTATTACCACCATGGATGGCTCACTGCAGTGTGTGTAACTTTTGAGTCCCTGATAACATTAAGGCAAAAATAAATAGAAAGTTTTTTTTTTTTTTTTTTAAGGCTTTTAACCTTTGAACTCCTCAGTAAGGAGAACAACTGATAAATTTGTCTTTCTCTTTTGTGACATTTCCTGTCATAAGCTCCTGAATATCAGTTAGGTTAGCCCATGTATGAAATGTATTTTAAGTTTACTTATTATTTTGAGACAGAGTGACAGCAGAGACAGACAGAGACCAAGAAATCCCAGCAGGGTGTGGAGACCAACGTGGGCCTTGATCTTAGGAACTGGTAGCTCATGACCTGAGCTGAAATCAAGAGTCAGATGCTTAACCGACTGAGCCACCCAGGTGCCCCCAAAACATTCCATCTTTTTCAAACCCCACCTTCCCAACCTTTAGGTACATTATACATTTGAGAAAAATCATTTGAAGACCAAAAAAAGGTCTTCATTCTCTTGAAGATTGTCTGTTCCAATAAGTCTTCAGAATAAAGAAATATGAGTACAGAAATGCATCTTCTATCAGTATTATGACTCAGATTATTTCTCTAGTACCCTAGAATAAAAATAAAGTTTATACTAGTATTTCTGACTGAGGAAAATTCTAAAACTACCTGTGTTCAATATCGGGACCCAGTATTCTTTTGAAGGCTCAACTGAGTAGAGGTTATTGAAAAGATGAAACCTATGCCATAAAGCAGAACAGAAATGTCCATCTCCAGAGTCATCCCTGAAGTTTAAAAAATAATTAGCAATTCACATTCCAGAAAACCAGTCAAGACAAATTCCACTAAGGAGACTTCAGCAAGTTCCATAAAAGGTTTCCTTAAATGGAGACCGATGTTAGGTTTATAAAAAACCCCAAGACCTACTTCACTAGAATACTGACATTTTAAGTTTGCCCCCCAAATCCTTTTCTAGTTAATGAATGCCCCCTCTAATTATGCTTAATTAGAGTTAACAATGATTTATTTAAGTCTTTTATCTTTAAACCCTTAAGTCTTTTCTTTTGACCAGTTTTCTTTCTAAAACCTGTTTCCAAGGGAGCCTCTAAGGCAACTCACCCAGGCTGTGGAATCTTTACCCCTCCTTGACAGTTCCTGATTGCCGCAGAGGAAGGATACATTCATCCCTTGCTTGAATAGGCTGTGCACTCTTCTACTCCTCCCTTCACCATGGTGAGTAGGGATAGCGTGGAAACCTGGAGCCCATCATGCCTCCAAATAGTATTTGCATTGCAGTCCTGTAGATGGACCTCAAAACCTACTTGGAAGCTGAAAAGTTAATGTTTACTAAGACTTCAGGGGTTTTTGCTTTTCTCTTCAAAGCGTATCTCTCTTTCACTTGTGATTTTCCTCCATACCCTGATAATTACATATCAACAGGTTAGAGACTTTATTAATTCGATTCCTTTTTCCCATCTTCTTATTTGTGGTTCGTCCTGTGTGAGGTCGTCAGGAGAAGGTAGATTCACAAATCGTTTATACATTACTTGAAGAGAAAAGTCACAATTTACAGTGCTGCAATCTGTCTCATGTATTCTGTGCCAACTTCTGGTCGATCAACACTAGAACCATGGGTAATTATGAAGAAACTTACCCACAAAAATTCTTCAAGGGCACGATTTCCAAACCTTTCATTACCCTGGTCAGGTTCCAGACTTCTAGTTTATCAATGTGCCAATGAAAATGCAGGTCCTAGAACTGTAAACAAGCCTCCAGCTGTGGTCTGACTAGAACAGGCCGATTATCTCTCCCTTGGCTGTGGAATTCTACTTCTATTAGTGTAGTTGGCAGCTTAGGTTTTCCCTTCTACTGCATAATTGAACTGTTGACTCACTTCAAAATACGATTGTGATCCAAAATCTCAACATGTTGTTCCACATGGAATTCTGCCAAATATGTTTGACCCAGTCTAATGCTTTTCCACTGATTCTTTTAATTTGTCTGTTCATTCGGACTTCAATTTTTTTTCGGGGGTGGGGGGGCAGTATTTGGATTTCTCCTCCCAACATATTCATTCAATTACCAACTCTGTCATCTAGCTTCCTAGTCAGTTTCTGAGCTTTCTGTCACTCAAATTTAATAAGCATTATCTTCATTCATACAGCAGAAAAGATGTATCTTCTGGTGAAAATGTTTGAAGCATCAATGATAACTCATGGGAGGTATTTTGCAGAGAGGAATCATAGTCTCGGCTGATTAGGCCATATTGACATCTACCTCCAGGCTCATGAAACAGAGACCTCTAGGACTCCCTGGAAATTAGGAATGGCTAAAAACTAGGACTTTTTTTTTTTTAATTCAGATTTCAACACTGAAAAGGCCGAAAGTGTGACAGGATCTGATTGGGTGACCTTTTCTTACAGTAAGTCATTGTTTTAAAGGTGAACCTGCTAAGCCATCCTGAAGAAGTTGATATGGAACTATTTTCCTACAGATAGCTACCAATTCATTTGGCCCCTTTAATAACCTCACTGGAGCCAGCAAGTATTAGGTTATGGAAGACAACTAGAACTTCAACTTTATTATGTATAACAACTACTCTCCACCTAGAAAGTCATCATTAGTTCCAATTAGAAGCTTAGGTACATGGTGTTCAAGCGTAATTGTTATTAAAATGTTGTCTCAGGGTGCCTGGGTGGCTCAGTTGGTTAAGGGACAGACTTCAGCTTAGGTCATGAGCTAACGATTCATGGTTTCGAGCCCCACATAAGGCTCTGTGCTGACAGCTCAGAGCCTGGAGCCTGCTTCGGATCTTTCTCCATCTCTCTTCCCCTGTCCTGGCTCGTGCTCTCTCAAAAACAAACATTCAAACTAAATTTCTTTTTAATAAAATCTTGTCTCTTTCTTGAATCTTCTGGAAATAATAGCTGTATAACTTACAGGATCATTGAAAATGGAATGAGGCAGCTCTAAGCGGCAAAGGCTGAATAATTTATGATTCGTCAAAGAACTTGACATTTAGGTTGTTTCCAATTTAAATGTCCCTCAACAGGAGAATGATTCAATAAATCATGGTCTTTTTCTACGGTGAAATACTATAAAGTAATGAAAATGAATGAAATAGCAGTATTTATATCAACAGTGATCTTCAAAATAAAACATTGGCAAAAATGTTCTAGAAACCTATGTACAGGAAACTAGGATTCAATAATGTTTTTAAGTGTCTGAATTACTATGTACTTTTAGGATATGCCTAATTTTTCTAAGTGCCCTCAATGTTATCGTCTATTTAAGAGTATAACCCTTAAGCCTATATTTAACATTTAACATTAAAATTGAACAGCAACTGAAATAGAACAAGTTCAATAAAATGTGGGGAGGTGATTAAAGAGGAGAGAGAAGGAAGCAGATGGGAACAATTTTTAAGTTAGTAATATACACACATATGCTCAGTATTTTTTTTTTACCTTTTATGTATTAGAAAAGTTCTTCAATACAAGGAGTATGTAACAATTTTTTTAAAAACTTTTTCTCCTTTGAGTACTCTGAAAGTAACTCAAATACCTTGTGTAACTTGATGTTTTCAGGAAACAATGAACTCTTTTTCCTAGAAAATCATGCATACATGTCACTGAAACCATGAAAAAATGATCCTGTTTACATTCTTTTATGGTAATTGATAAAAGAGGGATATGCTATCACAGCATTTGGCATAAGAAGTTGATATCAAGTATCTACAAATGCCATTGTAATACTAACACGTGCCACATGGCTTACAAAGACGGCACCTAAGTGAACATAATTCCTCCCACAAGTCTGAGATTGTCTCCAAAATACAGTGTAACAAGAAGGAAACCGATCCTGTCACGTCACTGCAGCATCTCCTCCAACTTACACACCCCTGCCCAACCCTAGCTCGCCCCAGCTTCTCCCAGACTGTTCCTGAGAAGGTGCAGCCTCTGAGACACCACCCAAGGAAGCTCCGTCGGAAGTAGTCATCTTTCCCCTGTAACCAGGCTTTCTTCCTGCCCTTTTCCAAAATGGTTCAGACCCTCCAGCTGGGGCCTCAAAACCATCCTGCCTGCACATGGGACTGCCAGAGTCAAAACAACCTGAAATTTAGGGTCCACAAACCAGCCTGGCAGTCAAACCACTCTGTACAATATAAATGCCCAGCCCCCAACCCACACCTACAAGTAAGAATCTAAAGTGATGCCTAAGCCACAACGTCAGCACCGGTCCAAAGCTTAAAAGCTAGCTCTGGATTCTTCGCAGGTAAGTTTTCTGCTAGAAACAGTCTTCTTCATCTACTCCCTTCTCTCACCTGGTGTTCATCCTTCAAGTTACAATTTGAATGTTAGTTCTTCTCGTTTGCCCTCCCTACACACATGCTCAATTATCTGGCCCTTTATCGGCACTTCTGTCTTAAGTCCAGCTTAACTCCCTTTGTTCCTCTACTACACTGACAACACTCAAGGCAGGGACTGGACTTCTCATCACAATTAGATCCTTAATGTCTGGAACAGCAGCATTCAGTAAATGCAAAGTAAATGTGGAGTAAGCGAGTGAATGCATAATTTTAAGTGAGGGCTCCAGACATTAAGAGAGCCCTGGGTTTCCTCCCCACCTCATTTATCCGTGGTGGCATTAGATGCACAAGTTAGAAGCCAAGGCTCAACAATCAGGCCACCTTCTATTTCTTGTGTTACCTTGGGCAATTATTTTAACCTTCTGTGGTTCCATTTTTGCTCTAGTATTTTATGAAA
The DNA here is from genome assembly GCF_014898765.1 of Herpailurus yagouaroundi. Classification (NCBI taxonomy): domain Eukaryota; kingdom Metazoa; phylum Chordata; class Mammalia; order Carnivora; family Felidae; genus Herpailurus; species Herpailurus yagouaroundi. The sequence goes on along the minus strand of NW_024412430.1, from coordinate 9,447,511 downwards.
ATCCTATGCACAGAGAACAATGTCAATAAGGATTTATGGTTATACTCAGTATTTAGTGTACTCTTGTTATGTTCCCAATATGTAGCTCTGGTATCAAACCTGAAATAACCTTCTTTTATAAACACACAGCAGTTTCATGAAATAAAGCCTTTCTCTGCCAGTGTGGATGACTGCTATTTCCCATAATCCATTGACCATATATATTGATGAACAGACAGTTGCAGATATCCTTAACCATAGTTTCTAGCTAGACAAGAGCTCAGGAAAGGTCTGTTTTGATTTTAAAGAAGAGGAGTGATCTGCCTGAGCCACAAGTGGTTGATGACAAAGCTTGTCCCAGAACCCAGATCTTCCATTATGCTCCTCCATTTATGGCCTCTCATTTTGATTAACTGATTTCCTTCAGACCTACACCATTTGTCATATGCCACCATTTCAGCCCTTCTCACTCATTCTCATCAACCACCAACCCCTACCCTCCACCCCCCAAATGGTAGGAGATAGGCCATGGAGGGACACACAGTGGAGTTGGAAAAGGCTACAAAGAAGGGTCCAGCTACAAGCAGATTCATCTTGCAATAAGAGATGGTCCTTAGAGAAGGGTTTTCAAATGCCCCCAACCCAATGATCAGTTCACCACTTGGGAATCCCAAGTACTCTCCACATCCCAACTACCTACCTACCTAGGAACACAGTCTTCTTGGGATGTTGCTACCACTTTGATTTACAGATCCAGGATCATCCTATATACTAGACTCTTTATCCAAACCCCATGGATCTGACTCATGTATGTTTTAAACAAGCTTTTTGTGCATTTCACACAGCTTATCTATTCAGATAAAACGCATCCTTAACCTACAGAATTTGAACACAAGGCAGTTTTATTTTAAATGACATCCAATAATAGTAAATCAACCAAAGATACAGTTTGTCAACTTTTCAATCCTGCATTTTTCCATCAATTTACACACACACACACACACACACACACACACGCTGTCACCAAGTTATGTTCTTTATAGTAAATCCTCAACCCAAGACTGTCCTAGCACCAAGAGGTCTTACTTTTAAGTCATCCTCTTTCCCCATCACCACCAAGACAATACTCATATTCTATGCAAAGTACTCCAGTTAGTTAAAAGATTGGGTTTTTATTTCCATCCCTATGCTGACAAAAAGCTGATTCACTTCCTTCCATGAGGTGAGAGAGGTAAGATATGCAGAGGTCTCAACCTACTGTCACTATAAATATCCTTAAGCTACTTTCCCACATAGTGGCTGTTATTCAAACATTGTTAGCAGGTCAGACTAAACTTCTCTTAAACTTCTCACAACTTCTGAGAAGAAAAGTCTGTTGCTAATTTCAAAAAGGAATGTAATCATCAGTGCCCTCCGCCATTTTTTCCGTATCTCTTCCTTTCCAACGTTATGGTCCAATTGTACCTCATGGTCCCTGTTGAGAGTTGGATTTATCCCCCTAAAAGATATGTCCAAGTGCTAATTCCCAGGGGCTGTGAATGGGCTTTATTTGGAAAAAGGATCTTTGCAGATTTAAGTTAAAATGAAGTCATACTAGGGGCGCCTGGGTGGCGCAGTCGGTTAGGCGTCCGACTTCAGCCAGGTCACGATCTCGCGGTCCGTGAGTTCGAGCCCCGCGTCAGGCTCTGGGCTGATGGCTCAGAGCCTGGAGCCTGTTTCCGATTCTGTGTCTCCCTCTCTCTCTGCCCCTCCCCCGTTCATGCTCTGTCTCTCTCTGTCCCAAAAATAAATAAAACGTTGAAAAAAAAAATGAAGTCATACTAATTTGGGCACTAATCCAATTACTGAATTCCTTATAGGAGGTAAATTTTGACAGACATGGACCATACAGGGGAGACCCCCCCACAAAGACAGATACAGATGGTAGTGATGTTTCTGCAAACCAAGAAGATCCAAGGATGGTTGGGGACCACCAGAAGCCAGCGGAGGATTAAACAGGGTCTTACACAGCCTTTAAAAGGAATCATTGCTTCCAAACACCTGGATTTTGGATTTCTGGCTCAGATGTGTGCAAATCAATTTGTTGTTTTAAGCCACCCAGTTTGTGTTAGCTTCCTAGGGCTGTCGTAACAGGTTAACAGTCCTCTTGTGGCTATTTCAAGTTATGTGACTATTTCTCCCCAGTATGCTAGAAGGGAAAGTACATGCATTGCAGACAAAAACAACTCATGATGTAAGACCCTCCACTTCTTTCTCTGATAGGTGTCTCTAATAACCTACAATAGACACGGACACATTCCATGAGTTGCAATAAAATCCTTGTTACTGCAAACTACTGATTATCAGGGTATTCTTACCACAGCATAAAAACCATCCTGGTTTTTCCAGGGACTGTAAAGTCTATCCTTTGAAAGTAAAGAATACACTGGAAATTAATTAAGATTTTTAATCGATAAATAAACTTCTATTCATGTCCAAGTAATCTAAATCATGCCACTTAGAAAAAAAAAAAAACTCCAGGAAGAACACAATCTGCTAGGTAGTGGCTGATTAGGGATTTCCTCCAGGAATAAAAATGCACTGAAGCCTCATCATAAAATTTCAGGCAATAACCAGCAGGTGGGTCTCTGCCACACGTGCAATTATGCCAAGTAAGTGTTATCCATTCAGCCAATGGAAACAGCTACACGGACTGTGGCCCAGAATATCACGTGTATTTGACTTTTTTGTGGGACATCTGTGGCCAAAGAACTTCAGGCTAACATCTCCAGGAAGGCACAACAGGCAAGTGGACTAGGACAAAGTACTTGAATTCAAATCTCAGCTGCTTCCTCTTCTAAGTGCATGTCACTTCGCTTAGCTAGGCCTCAGTTTTTGTAACTATAACGTGGAGATGATTTCATCGGGATGCTCCAAGAAATAAGAGATAGTCCATGGTATCCACTGAGTCGATGTCTAACACACAGTTATCAATCCTAGCAATGGCTATTATGAGCAATGAACTTTTCGACATAGTTACATAACCCAGAGCCTTCTCTTTTCTCTGTATTATGTATATTTAGTTCTGAATCCTTCTCACCCTGTTCCGTATCCCAGCCTGAGTGGGGAGGCTAGCAGAAGAGCAGGAAGTACGACACAACTGGACCAAGTGGGGAGAAGAAAATTCTCCGAGGGGCAGCTCTCGATAGCATGATGGCACACATGAACAGAGTGAAAAATGGAAAGCAGGATGTGTGTGAACAGAGAGACTACCCTCCAGCAAACTACTGCATTTAGAGTTACCAGAACATTAGGTTTGTTATGGAGAAGTGATCTTTTTAAAAATGAACACATTTCATAGTTGCAACGGATTTGTTTGTTCTTCTAAACATTGCAAATTCCCTTCTTGCTGCAGTACCACTATTTTCTCCATAGTTTTCTTTTTAAGAAGCAAATGGCACATGGGGAATTAGAATTTTAGGTCCCTGATCTTCCACCTGAAGTGCTAAGGTCTCCTAAAAAGCATGTTTGCATTCATTAAGTGCCATTAGCTCAAGTAGTGACATGTATAACTTGATGACTATTACAAAGATAGAACTACTATCCCCACTGTGGGGTGAGCTTACATCCACCAACATTTTCTGGTCCAGTCTCTAACCACAGCATGCATGTGTCAGATTTCTTGATGGAATTGGGCACACTGTTGTCTGTGATGTCCCACACCAAAATTAACTGTCCTTCTCGGACATACAAATCATGCCCTCAATTCACTGGGAGGGAGCTCAAAGCAAGCCTGACTGCTTCCTACTCGAGTGATATGCTGTCCTCAAAAGAAGTGCATTCTTTAGTTATACAGAGAGACCCACAGTCAAATAGCTATTCAGTTCTAAAGCTTTGACCATGAACCTGTGACAAAGGAGACAGATTCCAAGAGCACTTGGAGAGCATAGGACAGAGGATACTGCATGTTGCAAACAAATTTCTGTTTGTGAAAATGGACTAGGTCACATCTACATTTCTGTTCCCGATCTTAATGAAACAGGGCCTTGTAGAGTAGGACAAAGTGCTGAAACATGTCAACAACATAGTGGAAGTAAGTATTTATTGGCTTTTAAAGAATAAAATAGTTCTTCAGAATTTTATCTTCTATCAAACTTGCTAAGCTCAGGTTCAAATCTCACTTTAGGCCAAGTAGCCTGGAAGTTCAGTAAATACCAGCACATCAACTTACTGTGTTATCAAGCATGATCATTCCCCATGTTTGTTTTTTTCCTTCTTGGCTTTATCTGTCAACAATTCACTCACTGGTAGGGTTTAAGGAGACCAAGGTTATGGGCTCAATCCTTATGTTAATCTGTTAATTATACATCACTTTCAAAATCATTAAAGTCATAGATAAGCTTTCAGAAGATGTGGATTATTTGTCAGGGCCAACCAAGATCTATGCCTAATGAACGTAGTCTGTCACCAATACTGTAAACCCAGCTAAAGAATTCTACCCCAGTGATTGTGAGTTACAAGGTAATTTCCAAGGTGGCTGGGTGGCTCAGTGGGTTAAACATCCAACTTTGGCTCAGGTCACCATCTCACGGTTCGTGAGTTAGAGCCCCATGTTGGGCTCTGTGCTGACAGCTCGGAGCCAGGAACCTGCTTCAGATTATGTGTCTCCCTCTCTCTGCCCCTCCCCCACTCACACTCACTCCTTCAAAAATAAACATTAAAAAAATTAATGGTAATTTCCAAAAATCAGTGTGAGCATATCCATTTGCTCAAGCTTTCCGTTCTCTTCTTCAGAGTAAATGGACCTAGAACCTAACTGCTTCAGGGCATATGGACCATCCCTCTACTTACAAGACATTTCAAATTTCAAATCCTAAATAGAAAGATAACATGAATAGAAAATAAGGGGTCACCAGAAAAAAAAAAAATCAAGAACAAGCAGGATATAAGGGGAAGTGAAAGTGAAGTCAACACAATTATTAAAAAATGGCAGATGAATTTCCCCCCCATGGAAGTTTAATACATAAATAATTTTCCAAAGAACAAAAAGGAAAGACTCCCCCTATCATATGTTAAGTCCTGTAATAAATCCATAGAGTTTATAACAGTAGAGCTCTGGAACCATAAACAGAATGGGGAAATCTAATTTAAAAAATACAGAAACAAAAATATTTACATGAAAACTTAGTATATGTCAATTTGGAAATGAGTTAGTCAATAGTGCTGGGGAAATTGGCTATATGGAAGAACATAAAATTAGATTTCCTACCACATAGCATATTCAAAAGTGAAGTCCAAATAGACTCAAGACATAAATGTACAAGGGAAAAATTTTTAGAAAAACCTCTAGAAGAAAATGTAGAATAGATGTATAACCTCAGGATCAAAAAAAATGTCTTCAGACAGACCCATAAAGCAGAATTCTTTAACAATCTGTAGATTAAGCTTAATGGGAACCGCATGAATTTGTGATCATGAGGACTCGTAATAGCAAGATGCTTTGCGAAAGGGATCAACAAGTATAGCTTAAACTTCCTAAACTTTTTGTCAGCAGCAATCACATGCCAAGGCCTTTCAAATTTTTCAAGATATTTTCATGTGTGTCTTTCAATTTCAAATAATGCTATTGACCATTTATTCAAGAATTTGGTCATACTTGTTTTGATGATATGGTGCCTCATTGAGGAGCCTTGAAACCAAGGCTAAAGGTCATTCATTCATATGAAAGTTAAGAAGTGAAGTCAGGGTAAGTGGGATTATAGAAACTATCCTCTTCCACCCAGAGAATGAGGGTAGAGCAATCAATATGTCCAAGAGGCTAGGGCTTCAATAGGAAGCAGTGGCTGTTAGAAATTACACAATTTGGTTAAGAGTCCAATAGTGGGTAGTACAGACAAAAGCAAACATGCTGGGTTTCGGTATTGTATTTATAAACTGCATTCACATGTATTTATGACTGCATCCATGAACAAAATGACACCTTTAATGAATGTCTGAAACCTTGACAGAAAATTGAGATGTGTCCAAATAAATGCCTATTATTCTAAAATAGAATTTGAAACCTACTAAGTTTTAGCTTAATTGCTAATGGCAAATATTATGGTTAACCTCTCAGTTATCATGCCAGTATTTTGATGGGGGGGGAAGGATTTCCCCCTCTCCACCCCGTTTGCTTAACTATCCTCTGGTGCATGTATTTCCAGATTTTAATCTTCACATCAGACAGAAAACCCCATTATTTTCAGGACTCAGGCTAATAGAAGGGGCACGTGAGTAGCATTAGATCCCCAAGCAAGAATGCCAAGGTGATTTATGAATGTTGGTAAATTTAGTTAGGCATTACCCTTGATTTCTGTTGTAACAGAAATGCCTACAGTGTCTTACTGGTCCTTAATCCATTTCAAAATTCTTCATACCTATTCTTATAGATGGATTCTTTCATAGAAACTTTCCCAATTTTCGATCTTCAAGACTCAATATCCCGAACACTCCTACTTAACAGTTCACACTAAGGAGGGAAATACTCTGTACAAAGCCTTTAAGAGAAACAACACTGACTTTAGATTATGAATGACTTTGTTTTTTTAACTTTTCATCGAAAATAGCTCATCAAATGGCTTATTTCTATGGAACACTTTAAGAGAATACTTCTATTGCTGAAAGCAACTATTTAAATTCCCATGTTATCAACTTCTGGCTGTTTTAATTGATTTCTCTTACTGATTAGGACCTATTTTGTTTTTAATTTGTCAAATTGGCCAACATACAGCATGTACAGTGTGCTCTTGGTTTGGTAGGTAGATTCCCATGATTCATCACTTACGTGTAACACCCAGTGCTCATCCCAACAAGTGCCCTCCTCAATGCCCATCACCCATTTTCCCCACCCCCATAAACCCTCATTTTGTTCTCTGTACTTAAGAGTATCTTATGGTTTGCCTCCCTCTCTGTTTGAAACTATTTTTCCCCTTCCCTTTCCCCCATGGTCTTCTGTTACATTTCTCAAGTTCCACATACGAGTGACAACATAGGACCTAACTTATTTTCAAATTTACTCTTCCTTTTTTTAATGTTTATTTTTGAGAGATGACACACTAATGGGAGAGGGGCAGACAGAGCAGCAGACACAGAATCTGAAGCAGGCTCCAGGCTCTGAGCTGGCACAGAGCCCGACGTGGGGTTCCAACTCAGGAACTGTGAGATCATGACCCAAGCCAAAGTTGGACACTCAACCGAATGAGCCACCCAGGCGCCCCTTGAATCTACTCTTGATCAGTTTGAGGAATATACTGGGTTTGTTTTATTCCTATTTGCTTCTCCCCATAATGGGGAAATGAAGCTATTTTTTTTTTTAGAAATAATTAAAATGCTTATAAAATATGGTTGTGATTTATTTCTAGGTCCATCTTCTTTCCTTCTAAACCCAATTTTATATAGGCTGTCTTAGGGCAGATCAGCAAGGCTACTTACCAGAAGGATGGATCCTGAGGAGCAAAGCTGCTCAAATTTTAAAATGAGCCACCAGAAAAGTCACAGTCACAACGGAGGATCTGCACTAACATCCCCCATGCCTAATGAGGGTGGAAATAAAACTGCCACTTTGCCTCCGACAGAAGTTCCCTGCAAAGAGGCTGAGTCATATGCATAGATCATATGTTTTGCCATCCATGGTATCCACATCATTTTTACTGACAAAGTAACGGACCACTAGAGGTGCAGAATAGCAGAGCTGTTACAGATCAAGGCTTTGGAGTTCAACATAAAACCAGTATACCATGATGTTCATGGTACCATTTCTGCAACACCACGTGTTCACATCCCAAACCGTGTGACGTTGGATTTAAGATACCTCAACCCCCAGGGGCACTTGGGTAGCTCATTTAAGTGTCTGACTCTTGATTTTGGCTCAGGTCATGACCTCCCAGTTCATGAGATGGAGTCCCCCATCAGGCTCTGCGCTGTATGGAGCCTGCTTGGGAGTCAGTCACTCCCCCTTCCCTACTCATGCATTCTCTAAATATATAAAAATTATTTAAAAAAAAAAAAAAGATACCTCAACCCCATAACTCAATGTCCCCAACAACAAAATAGGATTAAGAGTGGCTACCCCTGCAGTTGCTTAACAGACTCCAGGGTGATGTCCTGTATATATCACACTACAAGGTAAAATGCATTAGAGCAGGAATTTGGCCCTTTGCTTATTTCTACATTCTGGCACCCAGAATAGGACTTGGAACTTCAAATTCGACATCAAAGAATGAACAATGCAGTTGGAAAAAATGGCTGGCACGTAGCTAGAACAGTTTTCATAATTTTCACTCTTACATTATGTTTGTCCTATTCTTTACTTCCCAGCTGTGTGACCTAAGGCTGTGATCTCGAAGTTTCTACTGGATTTTAGAAAACATTAGGAGATCATGATAAGTGTCCTGGTCTCAATCAAGAATCACTCAACCATATATAGTTCTTTTACTGCGGACAAGCCTCTACCATCTTGGTCGTCGATGAACTGCTAGTATAGTATGGTAAGTATCGTAGTTTTGCTATTAACGTTTCTGAGTACAAAGAAGGTAACTGAACATCGAAAATTTTAAGTATCTCAAAAGGAACTTCTTTTTTTTCAACATTTTTTATTTATTTTTGGGACAAAGAGAGACAGAGCATGAACGGGCAAGGGGCAGAGAGAGAGGGAGACACAGAATCGGAAACAGGCTCCAGGCTCTGAGCCATCAGCCCAGAGCCTGACGCAGGGCTCGAGCTCACGGACCACGAGATCGTGACCTGGCTGAAGTCGGACGCTTAACCGACTGCGCCACCCAGACGCCCCAAAAGGAACTTCTTTTAAAGTGATCCCAGTGAAATTAAGTCAGCTAGTTTACCAGAAATTATTGGATTAGATACAGTTGGGTGTTAAAAAGGTAACAAACTTAATTTCCAAAATTCTAAGTTTTTGCATTTTTCTAATCTCTAAATAGAAAACCACACACCAAACATGAAGTGAACTTACTTATTAAGATGTTCTCATGAGGCACCTGGGTGGCTCAGTTGGTTTAACGTCTGTCTGACTTTGGTTCAGGTCATGATCTCACAGTTCCTGAGTTCCAGCCCCACATCGGACTCTGTGCTGACAGCTGAGAGCCTGGAGCCTGTTTCAGAGTCTGTGTCTCCCTCTCTCTCTGCCCCTTCCCTGCTTGTGCCATCACAAGGTGCTGTCACAAGCTCACATTCTAGCAGATGTTTTGTAAGCAAGAGAATATCCTACACTAATTCCTGGAGACTGTCTATGATTGTATAGCATTACATTATCTCTTTGGGATCAGCTAAGCATTTATTTGTAGTCTCCTGTACACTGAGTTTTTGTCATTTACAAGATTTTCTAGGGGCACCTGGGTGGCTCAGTCGGTTCAGCATCCAACTTCAGCTCAGGTCATGATCTCACAGTCCGTGAGTTTGAGCCCCATGTCAGGCTCTGTGCTGACAGCTCAGAGCCTGGAGCCTGCTTCGCATTCTGTCTCCCCCTCTGTCTCTGCCCCTCCCTTGCTCATGCTCGGTCTCAAAAATAAAAGTTAAAACGTTTGTTTAAAAATAAAACATTATAGATTTTCTAATTAGATTTAATAGTCAGAGCATAGCACAGTATCATCCTTTTTGTTAACTGTGCAGTTTACAGAAAAATGCTCCAGAAAAATCAAGAAGATTGCCAAAATGCTGAATTTATGGGATCTAGATTATAGATATGTAACATTTTGTTGTTTCCCTTTTGTGCATAATAGAAATTCCAAACTTCATAATTAGACATTAATCTTAACATCCAACTTTGAAACGGGTTTTGCATTCCTAAGAATAGCTAGGTCAGGACAGTAAATGTCCCTATGTTTTTTCTAGAGACTTTAGCATAATAAATGTCACTCTCAAAGATCCTCAGAAAACTGAAAAACATGGTAGAGACAGATGAAGCAAAAGGGACTGGAAAAATTTCTCCAAAATTGCCACCTCCCTGAGGCACAAGTATTGATGACAGGGTCTGGTTTACCCGCGGTCTTTGTGGCTGCCCATAACCAAGACTGTTACAGTCATAGGCACAAGTTTTACATCTGAGGGATTCAGTATGGCAAGCTGGCTGGAACAGAGAGCAAGGTTTCTTCTCTTGCACCTGTACTTGTATATGAGATCATGGTTTTAACCAGATTGTGTATTTATTAGCAGTATCCCCCCATCACACTACCACAGCAATCCAAGTTTTTCTGGCTCATAAACAATGGCTTCCATTGTTTTAGTGCCTAATTATTCTCTAAGAAAATTTTCTAAATTTTCTCAGTCTCCACTACAATTTTCACCAAAAGCTGGCATTACACTGGATTTATAACAGTTGGGGGAGTAGTCCTTTTTCCATAGTGAGTTTCAAAGGTATTTGAAAAATAAAACTTTGGTGTGTTTTTTTTTTTTTTTACCTGTAGTCCAATAAAATCAAGTGTGCAAAAAAGATGAAAGAGATTATAGAATCACAGAACGTTTGAAGTCTCCTTGTTTTGCAGGTAAGAGACCCAAGGCTCAGTTTCAGGATGATTTAAGACCATCGTTCCTTAGTTAATGCCACCCTGGAATGGCAGGTCAGGATGCTGTCTCCTGGCCAGTGCTCTCTGTTATATTAATCATGCCTGCAGATAAAGCCACACCACAAGTATATACAAGTGACTAGATAAACTTCAAGCAGGGTTCTTCTATCCTTCATGATTCATGGACTTGACCATCTTTCACTGCAGAGGTTTCTTAAGGTTTCCTTATTTGGGGAGAAGTAACTACAAAACTAATTCTGGGGGGCTTGGGGGGGGGGGGGGGAGATACACCTGGAGACATTATCGGTCACAGCAGAGGATATTGACCTTGGGAAGAGCAAGGTCCCGCAAATAGCAAGTTCAAGAGGCTGGCCTCAGGGCTTTCTTCAGAACCACAAGGAGAGTTGTGGTAACTGAAGTTGTGACCATTGTCAAAAGGAAACCCCCTTCTTGACAGTTTTTCCCTGTGGTGGCCCTGAACAGGGCATTCCTTTACTAGTGAAGAGTAACAAACTTCAGCAAGGGTAGCCACATGCTCATCCACTCTACAAACTTTAATAGTTGAAGTTTTCAAACGTCTAACATTCAGAATGATCCTTTCTGCTTATCATCACCCGTCTTCAAGACTACAGGTAAGCCTTCCAAACATAGTAAGAATTCTTACAACTTCTAATTAAATACCTTTTCTAACAGAATGAATTATACCTGAAGTTTCAAATTAAACAGTACCTATGCCTACTAAAAAGCTGGGTCAGTTGGGAACACACATTATGGCTCTCGTTCACGATTCCAAGAGATTTATTCCCAAACTTGTAGAGGTAAAATAACCATCTTAGCAATAATGCTTAGCAGGCCGGGTTTGGGGCAAGCATAGTGGTATTTCATTGGGACTGCATAAGAACCAATAGCGATCCTTTCATTGGAAATAAGCAAATGACCTAAATAAGCAAAATTGTCTTCAGATGCCTCATGAATGCTCAGGTTGACAAATGAGAACCATTCATTTTATTTGTTTCACGACCTTCACTCCTCCAGAGGGACCATTCCAATCAAATGTTCACACGGCACAATTTCTGCTTGTGGGCTCTTCTGGAGCTCCAGTTACTGTTGGAGAGTTAGGAGTATATTAAGAGCAACACTCAGCTAAGTGGGAGGATACTGGCTATTACTCCCAGGTTAGTAACCCCATTTTGCCATTTCTTGGTATGACCATGCAGTTAGTAATTTTGTGTTAAGCTCTGCTTATACAAACAAGTAGTCTACTTACCCAAAGACCTGAAATTGTGCTTTTATGTTCTAAACCAAATTGGGAGACTGTAATGATTACTAATAAATACAAGTTTACCATCAAGCTCTTCTTGCTCTAAGCATGTAGTATGTGCTTTGAATTATCTTAATGAACCCCGAAATCACTGCCAGGTGACTATTACTGTCATTATGCCAATAATTAGTTCTCCTAGAGGCATAGTGATATTAACTTGTCCAAGCCAATATTTAGCAGAGCCACAACTAGAATACAGTCAGGGGAACTCTGAAATCTAAGCCCCCAACCTCTGCAAGGACTACTTCCCAGGCAGATGCCCATACGTGCTGCTTAAATGTTGAGTGGAAACACATTCCACCAAATCTGAGTTGAGAGATTGTTCAAGAAATACTTAGTCCCATAAAATTTATTTTTCAGTTAAAAGGAATAAAACCTCAAACTCCCAACTCCAGAAAACCACATAGTGGTGGAGTACTCCAAAGCAGACATAGGTTCTTGAGCCCATGTAGAACATACAAAGTTCACTTTGTAAAACTTACTTCATCTGGACCCACTACCAACTGCAAGCCAATTCCACGGTCCTCACCATCTTTCCTTGAATGACCTCATTTTATCCTGAAAAGGCACTTATCCAAGGTCATGAGTAAGGGGGCACAAGTCGTTTAAGTTACTTGCTCACCCTACTGCAAACGTTTGCCATGATAAATGGCTTTTAAATCCTGTCCAAGCATCCTGAAACAGTAATGACATAGTATCATTCAGACAGGAACTATGGTATGCTGATACTCGCTAACCCATTTCAACAAATCCTAAGCAGAGGCTGGTAGGTGGCTCAGTCCATTGAACATCTGACTCTTGATTTTGGTTCAGGTGTGATCTCAGTTTGTGGGTTCGAGGCCCACATTGGGCTCTGTGCTGACCGTGTGGAACCTGCTTGGCATATTCTCTCTGTCTCCCTTCCCCACTCACACTGCCTCTCTCAAAAAATAAACATTAAAAGTCCTAAGTAGACGTGACAAAACCAAAGGTTGGCATAGTTTGTATGTCCAGGGTCACACAGTGAGTAAATAGAGGTGGGATTTGAAGACGAGCCACATCATTCCTGTGTCATTTGATTTTTGTCCAAGTACCGCAGGCTAACCAACTGTGCCACTGGAGGTCCTTAATTTACATGTCACTAGGTGCCACATAGGATATAGTTAGAGACTTTTTTTTTTTTTTCAATTCATTAGTTCTTTTGTTTGAAACGATTCTTCCGGCCCTATTCATCCACATAAAATAGGTTTGTCAGAACTAGAAGCATGTAAGCACAACATAAAAGTATGCTTTGTGAAATCCCTAATGAACTAACTCATTCTCATATCCCCACTTACATCACACTCCCTCTGGGAATTCTTCCTTGCTTCCTGGACAGGAGGCCCCTGACATGTCCCCACAGCTCCCGGGCGCTACCGAAATATATCACGCTAGACCCAAGTGCTAACTGAAACCTGCCACCCCACTGTTCCAAGTTCTGTCAGGGTAGATCCTGAATAGGTCTTAGATCTCACGGTGTCTCCAGGCCTGGCCCTTAATGGATGCACCAAAGCATTTATGATATACACAGACACTATTTGCTAAACTTGTGGTATCTGAGTTCATTTGGATTTGGAACACTCTTTGTTGATATTAACCAGAAAATAACTACTAAGACCAAGAAAAGACTTAGGGCTGTCTCACAATAATATGAGGACACTTCTCCAAGAATAAGACCCTAAAAAATTGTGAGACCCCCACATACAAAGAGAGCATTGTCCCTCCTAGGGCAGCCGTACTATTTCTAGTCTTCCTTATTAGGATGTATCAATTCCAAAACAATGTTGAAGACTAATTCTTGAATCACGTATTAAAGGGAACTTCAGCATTCAAACATAATACAAGACACAAGCAGCCATCGTTTGTCTATGCCTAATTAAATGGGTTATTCCTCAGGACATTTTCAACCACTAATTGGTTGGTGCAAAACTTGTGTCTGTGTGGTGAACAGATTACCTTAACACATCTGCCTTCAGCAGCGTCAGAGAGAGAGAGGGATGGCCATTAGGGGAAGGTTGGCTAATTTGTTTGCTTATCGCAGAACCCAACTGCTTATTCCAGATGACTATAAAGGATTATAAATCCTCTTGAAGTTTAATGTGAGTTTCAGAGTTAAACTGGGACAAGGAAGTGATTTTTAAATCTTCACAAATCCTAGGAGAGAGGAAGTGGTATGGATCCCACAGAAGAGACAATAAAAGAATATTTACACCCGCAGCTTCAGAGTAGTGGATCTCATTAAATAAGATGTCTTTTATCATCCTGGGGACTCAAATTACTGACCCAGGGCACAAAGTGAGGACAGAGAGGACTACAATTACAAAAATCATGAATTGTGAATCACTAAAGATTTACTCATATAAAAAGACATCCCTTTTAACTCAATCACATGAATGTTCATAAGCATCCGCCTGGGGGAAAACGATCTATTTTTCAGAAAGGAAATAAAATACGATCTTGTTTCTCATTAGAATCTTCTCACCTGCACGCAAAAAGAAAAGCCTGGTATCAATGACACCAGGTCAAAAAGAAAAAAAAAAAAAAAAAAAAACACAAAAACACCCAAAAACAAAAACAAAAAAAAAAAAAGGAAAAAACTACAGCAGGAAATAAGCTAATTAATCAAGGATTTAAAAGCAACAGACTTTTTTGGAGCGCCTGGGTGGCGTAGTCGGTTAAGCGTCCGACTTCAGCCAGGTCACGATCTCGCAGTCCGTGAGCCTGGAGCCTGTTTCCGATTCTGTGTCTCCCTCTCTCTGCCCCTCCCCCGTTCATGCTCTGTCTGTCTCTGTCCCAAAAATAAATAAACGTTGAAAAAAAAATTAAAAAAAAAAAAAGCAACAGACTTTTCTCCTTAAGCTCATCATAGACCACAGACAATGTAGACAAAAGGCCAAGACCTCTTTCCCCTCCTCCATTTTGTGACCCAGGGTCCCTGGAAGAAAGGAGTGACTGGAATTTACCCACATATATCCCACAGGTTCACAATGATTTTTTTTTTTTATATATATATATAGTAAGTCACAAAATAGCATGTTGCCTATTGGGGTTTTGTTAATAAGCAAACTTCAGACCCAATGCAAAGCGCTTATGAATTTTCCATTTTTAAGAACTGTTTTCCAATAACCATGTGACACATTGAACCGATCTTCATATTGTTTCTTTCATCCTGTAATGATGTTCCTTTTCACTTAAGAAATTATTTTAGATTTTAACAATTCCCCAAATATCAACATTAACTGGGTTAGCTGCATAGATCAAATACAGGACAATCCAGATTAGGATTTTAGGGATTCTGAAGGGTGTGACTCAGCAAGAACAGTCTCTTTAAGAGCTCTTGTCATCTGCCTTGTGTTTCATTAGGATCCTTCCTTGTTATATTAGGGATGGGGAAAAGTTGCAGCATGATGTAACAAAATATGAAGGATCTGGAGCCTAACGAGCCTGGATTCTGATCCACTTCCACCACTTTGAGATTTAGAGTTCGTTACTTATTTTTTCTAAACCCAGTTTCTTCAACTGTGGAAGTTGGGGAGAATAATTCTCAACATCCCCACGTAACACCTCCCGTTCCAAATATCGAGGATATATTGGCAAACAAAGAACATGCCCTCATGAGGTCATCACTTTAGCTGATGTGTCAAAATAGAAGCAAATATAGGGATAAATATGGAGTATAATGTCCATGTGATAAATGATGTTGAACAAAATGTGATAAAGGGGACAAAGATGGACAGGGATGGGAGCCATGTTAGATAGGAGGGCCTTTCAGAGGTTACACTTGAGCTGAATCATGAATAAAATGAGTTCAAAGTCTGCCCCAAGAATTTTTCCAGAGATTAAGTTTTATGAAGCTCAAAAGACCTAGTACAGTAAATGCTTCATACCTAGTAAGCACACCTACAAAAATTGACAAGCTCGGAGTTCCTGTCTTTTCTACCATTGAAGCCCAAGTTATCAGAACACTGAAATGTTATTACTTGTATCAGAGTACCCATAAACACCTTACCATGGACAGCTTTCTCTTCCCATGGTTTCCTTGGATAACAGGAGAAATGGAGTTAGATCCTAAAGGAATAACAGCTTGTGACAGCTCCAGGGAGGGGAAGAAGGGAGGTGTGTGGGGCTTAGGACACACATTGACCTAAGAAGTGAAGGGCCATATTAGACTCTCAGCAGCCCTGCAGGCAGCCTGGGGTCTCAAAATAGGTTGAGGTGGTGTGGGTAGGAGAGAACAAAGTATGGGTCTCCTCCATACCTAAGCCTGCCTAGATGACCAGTCTCAGGGCATGATCTTATAGAGCCACTATGATGGTCTTTGTATTTTAAGGACACACATCCAGTCCTGTCTTACAAGATCTCCCCAAGAGAACATTCCTCCAGAAGCTTGTTCCACAGGGAAGTGGGTTTTCAGAGTCTTCTTGCAACTTAGGGATTTTAAGTAGGTTTTTATTATGAGAGATCAAAAATGCATTCAGTAATTTCAATGAAGATTACACTCATAGAAATAATTTGGCAAGGGTGAATCTGCACTTTCAGAAATTTACAGGTCATTACAAATTCAAATGGGTTTCTTATAGATGAGATTCCACCAACAGAAACCAGTTCAAGACTAAGGCAAAGGAGCCCGTTTAATTGACGGTTTGAAAGTTCCAGGCAGACAGAGGGGATTAACTTGTATATGATGAATAGAATTAATAAGGAATTTCTTTTAGACTTTTAGGAGTCTCTTGTTCTAACAAGATGATGAACAAAACAAAATGATTCTAAGAAAAGTGTTCAATGTAATCTCACAATCAAATTTTCTTCCTTAAAACAATAGCTTGAAAGATCTGGTGATATTAGAGTTTTACCCCAGGCTAAGAGCACAATTTGAAAAGGATGTATATAAACAACCCCAAGAAACCATGCACAGAAAAGCATTTTAGAACATCTTGCATTGTAACAGCTGACCTGCCCTGGAGAGTATGCCTCTGTCCCAGATGCTGGCAATAAAGCCATTAAATCATAAGAACTCCCTGAGGGAGATTTTATGATTATTCCTCTTCATAGATCAGGAAATGCTGAAGTTCACCCAGCTGTCTACAGTTTCCATATTAAAGTTAACATTCAGTGAAGTTTTTTTTTTGTTTTTTTAATTCTCATGATTAGGAAACCAAGTCACGTCCCAGAAAATAACAGGAGGAAAAAGAGACCGGAGCTCCAATTCAGGGTCCCCACTTTCTCCCAGCCTCTTTTCTCAGCTCTTTGGCCGAGTCCAGGGTTGCCAACACCATGCAATAAGAGGAGAGACAAAACAACTCTCAACAGAAGAACAAGGCATGAGGAATTAGCAATTTCCCCATGTTGCCAAATTACTGGCTGATTACCCACGGAAGAAGCGGTCCCATCTTGGCAACTGCAGGCAACTAGTGTCTGCTCAAGTCCTAGTTCAATTCCTCTTAGGGTGGGTGGAGGTAACTTTTTTGCCATACTTTTAACTCCTAATAGAGGTTTTTTTCTCCCTCTGAGGTCTACAACAGCTGGTCTTTCAACGTGCTGTTTTAGTGTCTTCCTAAGTATGCATCTATGTTATTAGGTTCACTGAATGAGGAAGGATCAAGGTCTAGAAACAGACCTGCAACCCTTCAAGAGAGGACCAAGATTTTAGATGAGCTACCGTGACCTTAAAATAAATTTCTTCAGTAAAATGTGAGGAGATTCCCAACAGCACTATTCCCTCTGACTGGGGATGCTGTTGTAGAAGCAGATTTGGACCCTCTGATTACTACTTTGACAGCTGCAGAGTTGGTCCGTTAGCTGAAGGGAGCTAATCCTACCCTGACACTTTGACAAACTGAGTCAGTGAAAAATATTCAGGCACTGGCCAAACTCCAGGCTGAAGTTCCATGTGAATCCTAGTGACAGCAAAGAAACTTTTATCCCAAGGCCTGTAGGGAATAATTTCCACCAATGGACAGAGAGCAGGGACACCATCTTATTCAGACATGTTTGCCCCACAGACAGCAAAAAAGGCTAGCCTAGTGGCATGCTCTCCAACAGGTTTGTTGAGTGAAGGAACAGAGCTGCAATAAAAAAGAGGTTCTAAGCAGAGCCCCCTCAAAGGCCATGAACAGAGTCTGAGGGTGACGGCAAAAAAAGCCAAGGTGGCAGGTAAGTTTTTAGGACTGGACACCCATAGCTACTCTAATTCTGAAATACAACAATTGGCTCGCTGTAATTTATGACAGGACTTGTGCCAATCAAGTTTATAGACACAGATCACAGCGTTTCTTGCAAGTCTCAGTATGCCCTAAATACTTCTGTGTGTCGAGTTTCCTGCATAAGAGCATTCATCGAATCATTTAGTGTTATAACCTACTATGGCAGGTAGTGTATTTACATTGCATATGGCAGACCTAGTCGGCACCATAGTCAGCAAGTATATACTCATTAAGAGGTACCATGAAATATACATATGGCCCTGTGTACTTTAAACCACATTCTTGATTTAACGGAATCACTTTTTTTCTATTCCTCTTCACCTTTTTGGAAGGAAAGTTATGTCAACAGCTCAATTTGCTAGTTAATAGGTTAACCTTGCTAGTTACTTGGCTATGTAGTTAATTCCTCTTAGCAGTAATCACTTAAATGATCTAGTGGTAGCCAGAAAACCATCTATATAACCATATTTATCAACAGATCCTCTTCTAAAGTTTCTAAAATTCCATCATTTGTAGGCTTAGGCTGTTGACCAAAGGACCCACTGTCCTTTGCAGAAGTAAAATAAGGCAGTCCATTTTTTTAAACCAACTCCTTAATTGTGAAGAGAAAATTTTCAGCTAAACAAGGTTTAAGAATTAGTAGTTCAACTAACTGAAGCCATTTCATCATGAGGAACCATAATACAACAAAATCAAGTCATAATCACCAGTCATCCCAAAGACATGCTTTGGACAAAGTCTTCAAGTCACCTCCTGCTTCACACATGCTAGTCCGAGCCATTTTATTTAGCTTTCACTGAAGCCTTCTATTTCAATGGAAACAAATTTTCCAAGAATTGTTCCCTACCGCCACCCCAACCAACAACCCAAATGGGTTCAGAGTACAGCTTGCATACACAAATCATGGAGTCCCTTTAATAACTCACAACAAAGTTGTGCTTTTATCTTCAAGCTAAGAGAAAAAAGGCCTAATTTTACCTTCTAAAGACAGATGGTTTGCATTTCTAATACAAATCAACATCCGATTTTTACAAGGCATTTTATTTACTCCAACTAATGAAAAAACTCACTTTATTATCTCCTACACCTAGAATATTGCTTTAAGAGTCACCAATTCCTCATTAGAAACTAGAAATGCACAACACGCATCTGTTTCAAGAATATCCACAGACCAATTTTCAAAGTCTCCCCACTTGACCCTGTTGAAGGGATCCTCTGGTTTTCCTAACAATGCAGTTCATCTTCACTGTAGGCACTGCACTGTAAGCTTTCTGTCAAAATGTGTGGTATCAGATTTTGAGTCAAAATTTTTGGTTACCTTTAATTACTCTAAAGCATTTTTATTACTATTCAAATGATAAAATGGCATGTTAATTTCCACTGCCTCTTAAATTGTTAACCCATCCTTTGGTATGTAGAAAGATCATAACTCAACAGTGTCGGTAGCATTCTAAAGCATTTAGCTTTCAATGCTTTTGTTCCCCACCCCCACCGACCCCACCCCGCCTCGCTGCAGTTTTCACTTAGTAAAACTTAACCAATTTTAATCCTACCTATCTACTAATTTTATTTTTCTCTAAAGCTCGAAGCATTGAAGAAAGTTTCTCTGTTCTTCCACAAAGTGTATTTGATTAGGACCCTAATTAGAGCTCCAAATATGCACCAATATTATTATTAGACTAAAATGAGCTTAATCTTCCAGCATGCCATCTTGCCATGTGCAGGAATATATAGGTTTTCAAAAAATCAAAATAGGTAGGGTTTAACATGTATTATTTGTAGTACTTTTGTTATGTAGTTATCTGTAGCCTTAGTATATCTGCATGTAATGGTTTTAGTGATTTACTGTTGTTCGGAAATGTTTGCTATCACACATAAGTTTAGGTAACAAAATTTTTTGGCTCTCATTTATGAGAAGAGGATTTTCTATGATATGTTAGAACTAGAGAAACACTAAACAAGTCCGACAATTTGCAATAATGGAACTCCAAATCCACCCAATTTCACCTAAAAATACATGCCATTATATGATAGACAGGGAATTCTCAAGACACTTAGGTCAAGAAGGATATTTCAGTGGAAATTTAAAATTGGTAAACCGGAAATAAAAATATGACATACTAAAACACATAGGGAAAAAAACTAAACATGCCTAGAGGGGATAGAGTCGTAAACACAGATTGCAAAAACTAAAATCAGTAATAGCTAAAATCAGTAAACTATCCCTCTTAAGAACCTAAGGAGAAAAACACACACACACACACACACACACACACACACACACACACACACACACAAATTGACCCCCCTTCTCCCACCCCGAGAAATAGTGACGATATGGACATAAATGAAACAGGAAAGAAACATAAAAGGTATTATGAAATTTTTTTGAGACCAATAAATTCCTAATACCGATCAAAAAGATATTCCTCTATTTAAAAATTATATTATTGACTTTATGCCAACACACTTGACAACACAGATAAAGGATAAATTTCAAGAAAAAATCCACTTAGAGAAGTTGAACGAAGATGGACAGTTTGCTAACATTCTATCTAGGGGTCTGGTGACAAAAGGTGGTGGGGGCGGAATTTCTGTCTTGTTGGCGATTGTCAATTTCCTGACTGAGGTTATGGTGACATGGGCATGTTTATATTTCATTTCTGCACTTATATGTATATTTTTCCATGTATATAATGCTGCAATAAACCCATTTCTTTCAAAAATAAGGTTACATACTTAGATACTTAACAAAAATACAATCTTTTCCCTCATAATTCCTAATACTTGGTGGTGAGAAGGTAGGGGTGATACTCCAAATTCTGCTGAATGAACACAGAAGAAATCTGAAAAAAGTTAGCTTTTATATTTCATTATTTCCATTTATGATTAAGGGGGATTACAAAAAAGTGTAATAGAGCTCTAAGAATTTTAAAGCCAACTTCTGACTTTGAAAAACAATTTTCCCCTGCAAATGGTTGACATGAAACCCCTTAAATAGGAGATTTAAAATCTACAACGTTGCATGTCGTAATTATCAGTAAGAGGCTATATAACAAGTAATTTTCCAAGAGTTCTATATTTGTAACATGTAAAATGAGGTCTCAACCTCTCTCTTTCCCTCTCAGTGTAATAGGAATGCAGTGTTCTATTTTATCTAAGTTGTTAGGATTAAATAGTGAAATGTGTAATAAAACAGTGCCTGTCATGCAGTAAGAGCCTACTAATTGCTGGAGGTTTGACCCACTACAAAAACTCCTTTTCTCCAAATTAAATGCATCTACTGTCTAGTTAAGTAAGTGATAGGATTTACATTCAATTCTAATTTAACATACTAACAAAACTTGAACATTGTGTTACTATTCCAAAGATACAGTGAAGCATGGATTAAAAGTTATCGAGATTTTTGGTAAGTATTTAAGTGAAGTTTAAATATTTTCTACTTTCTAAGTTATTCACGAAGATGTTTATCTCCATCACTAGCTAAAATTCTTAGAGGTCATAATCTCCAAGGCTCCAAAAGCTGCATAGCTACCAATTATCACATGCCTGCTATATGCCATGAGAGTGTTTCTTGGTCAACTACTGAAAGATGGTTCAAAAATTAAAGAAATTTGTGCGATGCCAACAACTGATAAATGGTAGCAGAGAGTTTAAACCACTTTTTGGAGATGTTCAGTCATCTTAATTTTTCACCATGCTTTACTGCCGGATGGATAAAACGTTTAGATAGCCATTCAAACAATTCCTATTAATCAAAGATATTTTGCTAATATTACAATAAATAGGAGGTGTACAAGTATTAAAAAACCTAAGAAATTAACTTTTAACCTCAGAGATGGGGTATTAAATAACCATCATCCAAAGAAGAACATTTGAGTCATTTTCTAAGATGAAGGGATCCTACGTGATGACAGGGTAAGGCAAGCTGGGGGCAAAACACCAGCTAGCATACCTCCCCCACCCCCTCCAGGTAGGACAGGTGTGACATTCCTCAGACACTCCTGGGTAACCAAGAACAGGGCAAAGAAAGCAAATGGTTGATGGATACAGATCGCAGTCATGCAGGACAGGATGGATAACTTAGTAAACTGCAAGAAAATGGCAACCTTATCCATAGCTAAACTCCAGCAACCTATAGACACCATTTCCTGGAGCCCAAATACCACCCTCATCCAGATGTAAGGCAGTTTAAGTGCTTGCCATGGTGATGTGGGAAACGAAGGCAAATGAAAAATTCCCTTACTGCCTACAGCCCATTGACAAGTCCTTGTAACAGGTAGAGTGACCTCCCTCTAGGAGCTCAGCTGCCTCCGTGAGGACACTTTGCTAAGGGCAAAAGCGAATCTTGGCTTAACATTATTCTGACCACCCCTCCCCCACCCCCCACCAGGGTCCTGGAAATCTACTTCAGCATATGGAAAAATTCCTTTGGAAACTTCCTTTACCTCAAGTCTCCCAAGATATATGCTGGCAATTATACTCCAAGCTTATGGCCCCCTGATATACACTTGAAGCGTCTCCTAACTGAGGTTTTACTCAACAGTAATAAATGGTGTTTTCCTAACAGTAGCTAGCCCCTCAAGTCCTGGAAACCTTGTTTCCAAAATTCCTTAGAGACTTACCCTATCCATAACCCCCTCCCCAACCAGAGTGTTCATTACCTGTCACAACCCCAGTGCAGCTCTTTCTCCCCATGGGCCCTGTCCTGTGCTTTAATAAAATCACCTTTCTGCCCAAAGAGGTCTTCAAGAATTCTTTCTTGGCTGTCAGCTCAAACCCCCATCACCACCCCAAAACCCCATTCTATAGAGGTTCTAATCTATGTTTCTTTAAGTCAAGTCAAGTTTGGGATACGTGGGTGAGGCTCAGTTACTTAAGTGTCTGACTTCAGCTCAGATCAGGATCTCTTACTTTGTGGGTTGTGGGTTTGAGCCCTACTTCAGGCTCTGTGCTGACAGCTCAGAGCCTGGAGCTTGCTTTGGATTCTTTGTCTCTGCCCCTCTCCCACTTGTGCTCTTTCAAAAGCAAACATTAAGAAATAAAAATTTAAAAAATGTAAGCTTAATATGAAATATTTTTTGGCTCTATTGAATTGCTTATGTTCAATAGCCACAATTTTGATGTGGACCTTGATCAGAACAAACTCACCATAAGGAAGATTTGTAATAAATCATTCCTATTAAATTGCATCCCTGTAAGATATTTGGTGTTTGACAGATTATTCTTCTAAGGGTCGTTAGTCTATACTGAGGTTTTTAAGTAGACTGTATAGAAAAATCTACAGAATATAATTAAAAAAACACAAATCCTAGGTGTAGAACTCCAGGTCTTTTTACAAGTAAACACACCAGTGTAATCAAGATCCATGTGAACAGAACCTAGATATAAAAATAGGTCATTACTAGCTTCACATTACTTTTGCCTGTTTATGAGTATTACATAACTAGACTCATTTTGCACTATTTTGTACCTGGCTTCTTTCACTGAACATTGGGTTTGTAAAATTGATCTATGTTGTCCATGGAATTGTAATCCATTTTTCTCATTCTTCTTTAGTAAGAACTATTTTACTCTATACCACATTTATCCATTCTATTCTAGACAGACATTTGGATTTTTGCCTGACATCCAAAAAAATAAAGTTAGAGCCACAGAAGGTATTTGCCATCCATGTGCTAAATAATACCTAGAATGTGTAAATAACTCAATGAGTAAAATGACAGGCCATCCTATAGGAAAAAGGTTTGCAACACAACTTCCAAGAAGAGAATATGCAAATAGTCAATAAACATCCCCAAACGACCTAGTTTCACTCATCACCAGCAAGGTGATGCATATTAACACAATAAAATACCATTTACATACATTAGAATAGCTCAAGTAGAAAACAACAAAAATTCCAAGTGTTGGCAAGGAAGTAGACCTAGAACACAGGCACACTGTTGATACGATGACTCTGTACCTCGATAGGATCACTCCAGAAAACTGAGCAAAATTGTTCATAGCACCACTACCTGTTGTACTCATTTGGTCATGACATAGTTAGAGCCCTTTCAAGGCACAGAGGTTCTACCTGGACCATAGTTCAAGTTCTGACAAAATGGAAGTGCTATTCAGACAACAAACACTGAATACCTAAGTCATAGCTACCATACCAAGTTCTAAGGATGTAAGACTCCAAACTTAATTCTCCTTTGTATTTTCACACTAGGATGCTTCCTCTTGTTGCCCTTTGGAGATTTTGGGGGATGCTCCCATGTTGTCACTATTCAAAGTATCAAAACACTAGAATATAACTGTAACAATGCCCTTAAGTGAATGAATATCTTCAATTATTTAAGCTTAACAATTGAGGTTTATTTTAAAAAATTAATTCCCTTGGCTAAGATTTAGGCTTTTTCAGCCTTTACGTTAGATACTACTACAACACTATGTATTGTTGAGTAACATATCTCAAACATAATGGTACAATTTAGATACAACTTAAAATTCTACCAATAGTAAAGAACAGAACAGAAATATGTAAAAACCTTGACTGGAAGTAAGACCCTGTTTGTGTAACATTAAATCCTTTTTCAACTTTAGACAAAGTAACATAATATATATGCTGAGTCACATCTTTAGGATGCATGACAATCCATCTGCATTGTTCAAGTAAGTCTTACACAGATATAAAATACCGAACAACATTATTTGGGACAATACTTTTTTTTTTTTTTTTTTTTTTAATTTTTTTTTTCAACGTTTTTATTTATTTTGGGGACAGAGAGAGACAGAGCATGAATGGGGGAGGAGCAGAGAGAGAGGGAGACACAGAATCAGAAACAGGCTCCAGGCTCCGAGCCATCAGCCCAGAGCCTGACGCGGGGCTCGATCTCACGGACCGCGAGATCGTGACCTGGCTGAAGTCGGACGCTTAACCGACTGCGCCACCCAGGCGCCCCAAGGACAATACTTAATATCAATTTCTGCAGAACAAAGTTCCCCAGAGATTGCTCAGGTTTGTGAAAGCAGAAATTTTCAACCCTTTCACAATCCTTCAACATAGTCCATTGACTAATAGGTGTAAATTCAGTAAGTCTTGACTTACAGTATCAATGCCCAACATTCCCTGCATTAGAAGGAACCCTAGTTTTTCCTCAACGTACAGTGGTCTTGGTTTTGCCTTCTTCCTTCTAGAAGGCTGGCAAAATGTCACTGATGCTCTTTGAGCTTGATACACCAAGTCATGGGCCATCCCAGTCCCAAGAGATAATCCCAACATAGGTACATGGCACATGAGGGAACAAATGCATGGAATAGTTTGATCACTGTAGATTTTGCCTGAGGTTATCAGAAATTTTGTAGGCTTGTGATTTTGTAACATTACCAAGTAGAAGAGGAGGAAGCCCAACTCTTAATAATGCTGTGATTAATCAAAGTTTAAACTTGGTTTCATCTTTGTCAGTCATTTCACTCCTTGAGGGAGGCAGGTCAGCTTGATTCTGGACCAACAGTAACCAACTGAAGTCCACAGGGTAGACCATCGATCAACTTCTCTAACACATTTCCCAGAGAAAGAAATTTCATCAGCAGAGAGCTCAGAAACCAAAACCAGTATAGCCAATATCTATTATAATACATGAATAGAGGGCATAACCATTTCCCTTAAGTCTCATGCATACAGAATGTTTTCAGACAACCTCAGACAGCATAAAAGAACACTGTATTATGTGGTGGAGGGTAGAACACTCAGACATCAATAACTACTAAAAAATAGCAAAGACTTTAAAAACAAGATTAAGTTCTTAAAGAGCTAGTAACATTCAGATGGGGGAAGAAGAAGATCCCAAACCTACGGTGCATATAATCAAAACCAAAGGTAGCAGGGAGCAGGTGAGTCCATCCCTGGAGACCAGAGTAGTGGGAACTAAGAGTCCCCTAAGTATGGTGAAGCCAGAACCTGGCCATTTCAATGACTGGGTAATGCCCTGTGTATACTCGCAAGTAGTGATTAAATGAGATTCTAGGCAACTGTCAAGCTCAAAGCTGAAAAAAGATTTGTGCCTGGATAGAAAAACAGATGGCACTGAAGTATTGTTACCAGCGACCAAGTATTGCGTGTTTATATTTCGCAGTTCACAAATGCTAACAACATACTGTGGTAGCCCCTATTAACCACAGCTGACAGGTAAGGAAAGAGGCTCAGAGAAATTAAGATTACTTAAAAATCCAGCCAATCATGACGTGAAGGCAGGTATACATTTCAGAGCCCCTACAACTCATTATGCTACACTGTTTTTCTCTAGCGTCAGGAATGGCTTTATTTTCAGACAAAGCAAACAGTCTGGGCTCCTTCTTATTTGTGCTCAACACCTGGAGAAGGGCCTGAGATCAGTAAACGTGGGGCGATTCTACCGACTTTGAGCATGTCCTTTCCGCTTACACCTGACCTCAACAGTGCTGACAAACTCACACAAGACAGATGTAAACAATCACAATCTCCTGTAGTTCAGGCAAGGCTGAGTGAATGAATAAATGCATGCCATTTAACACAATACATGGATTTGAAATTGTGGGATTGGTTAAGAACATGGCTTTAGTGTTTGAATTCATTTTGAATACTATTTCTGCCATTTATTAGCTGCATGGCTTTGTACAGCGATTCAATTTCTCAGGACTTCAGTTTATTGAACCATAAAATGAGGCTCATGCCTGTGATTTACAGGTTCCCATTCAATTAAGTAAAATCATGTATTTTGTGAAGCCTTAGTGCTGTGTCTGACATCAGTAAGCACTCCACTGCTATCCTTGTTGGTGTTAGAAGTGGTCGTGTCCTATAATGTAATAGAGTCCTATGTTTTCATGCCAGTAGGCACAAGGACCGAGTTTGAACATTAACAAATGTCTACTTTATTATTCATGTGTTATAACTGCCACATTAATCTGAATTTAAGGAAACCAATTCAGATCTTCCATAGACCTGGAGTATGGAATCCTCTTACAAGATGATGAGAAACAAGGTCTGTATATACCTCGTGGAGCCAAATGACTTGTTTTACCTAGAAAAGCAGTCATGGACTAGAAAAAAGTCAATGAGAATTTTTTTTCATTTCTGAAATATTTGAGATCACGTGCAAGTGCAAGCAGGGGAGGGGCAGAGAGAGAGAGGGAGGGACAATCCCAAGCTGTTACCTGTGCCTGTCAACACATTGTGGGACACAGGGCTCAGACTCAACTAAACTTGAACTCAGGACCTGAGCCAAAATCCAAGAGTCAGAAGCTTAACAGACTGAGTCACCCAGGCGCCTTAAGAAAAGTCAGTGAGAGTTTTAATTAAACCTTCTAAATGGTTACTTTTCTAACTCTCCATAAAACCCCCAACGACTATTTAACTGATAAATAGGATAGGACCACTTCATTCACAGGATTGATTTACAGTGTGCCAGCTGCAGGTAAAAACCCTTTTCACTTATTTTAAGTTCACATTTCACAGATGAAAAGCAACTAGTATGTTCATCAAAATCATACTAGAAGATGATAAAACCAAGATTTAAATTCATGTTTGTTGACTCTGGGTACAGTGGTACTTACAACTGAATTCAGCAACGAGAACAAGAAGTCCACATGCGAGGCTATGTGAGAGAATACAAAATGCTTCCCTTGGGTGGACCCAGCGAAAATACAAGATAAACTTTTTTAAATGAGGGATATTCTGATTCTTCCTGGTAGTAGTTTTTAAAAACAAACTTCCAAACACCTGTAAAATTCTTCCATCTGTAAAGTCCTACTTTTTACAGTTCATCACATGTTGCTTTTGATGGCCTCCAGTCTCTCCAATATATATTCTTCTCAATTAAATGACTAGCTCCTTAAAGGCCAAATTTCATACTTCCTTTTTTCACTTTTACTCAGGAGTATATGAATTCTACTGAACCACTAAGATAACTATAGTTTATAATGTCTTGTCTGAAAGCTATGTATTAAGATAGTATCTGCTAATCCTTTTCAGGTCTGGGATACCTAAGTTTAGTAGAGGCGACTGTATTAGTTAGCTTACTTTGTACAAACCCCAAACAATACTGTATACTGTATATGGATACCAGATAAATGAGTTCAGTTCATTACTGATAAAAAAATATGTCAATATTATACAATATTCAATTTGTTTTTATGGAGTGTAACAAGATTTCCCCAACAGCTTACATCAATATTTACACCACTATTTACCTAAACTAACACATGGATGTATTTATGTACAGGTGTATGCATGGGATATTTTTAGATCAAAACATTTTTCATTCTTGGCACTTTGAAAAATGTGTCATTATTTGTGGAGCTAGATAGCTTGTGTTTGGCTTACGGGATTCACCGGTCTGTGCCCTCTAGAATGGACCTTTAGGGACTTGGTCTACTTGAGTCTTTGTCTTCTCACTTCTGTTGGTTCAGTCAATAGCGAACACCAGCAGAAACTTGGGAGGGGTGGAGAGGTTAGTCGGAGTATTTACTCCCCAAGCCCCTGCACTGTTACACTGCCCCAAGTTGGCCAGCTGTGTCCCTCTACAAAAGGCAGCAGCTCCTGGTAGGTGACTCTCCCCAGAGCCACTCTCCCCAGGTTCTGGGATTACCTTCTTCCTCTTGTCCCATGTGTCTAACTGCTCCCAGCCAGTACCAGCCCTAAGGTTACTATCCCTTCTTTGCTTTTCCAAAACCCAGTTTCCAGTTTTATAATTTCACATTTCTTCACTAACACAAGTCAATCTTACAAAGCACATCTCAAAAAATTACATAAGCATCTGCCCATGAAACAAAATGTGTTCACAAAGTGTTTTAAACCTTAGGCATGAGGCCAGCATTTATTGCTATGGCTGAATTGATCCTTTACTAACCCTTTGTATGTTGGTCCTTAATTATGCACACAACACACTAAAAGGCATGGCCCATCTCCCTACTCTACACATTAGAGATTTCAGAACACAGCAATAAGGAAAATTCACCCAAAGTGGTTACAAATTGAAGCACAAGAGGAACTTAGTTTTGAGCATTCTTCTATTCTATCACTGTGGTAATAAATCCTCTGTCTTTTGATGCAACAGGAATAAAGCTTTAATACATGATGCATTCTGGTGGTTGATTTAGGTTCAGAAACACCAGAAAGTTTAAATAACTCTAGTTATTTTCACATTTGGAGGCACTGCTCTCAGAAATGAATGTTGAAATTTAAAAGTATATTTGAAAAATCTGCATTCTTTGGGTGCTTTTCAGAAATGCAGCCAAAGGAGTTATTTGTAAGTCAATAACGCCTCTTAACACAAATACTCAAAAATGTTACTTTCTCAAAAATACAGGAAGAAATGGAATCCCTTATTTTGACTGTATTTCTTTTAAAAAATATTGATTTGGCAAGCATTCTCTCCTAAATTAGCCCAATAGGCTTTTAAAACAAAATCTCATGAGCATACATTTCCCCATTCACATTGCTGTCGTCATGGAGACCAATCTCTGGCACATTTGATGGTGTAACCTACACATCTCTCTAGCCCCGAAAATTCCGTTGTCGTCATGGAAACTGCCAGTCACTAGCCTTTCTATTCCTCGATATTCCCATAGATACCACTGAAATTTCAGCTAGGATTTTCCTAACCTTTAGCAGTCTTAGGGCTTTCTAAAAAAAAAAAAAAAAAAAAAAAAAAAAAAAAAAACCACCTTAGTGTCTAAATTTAACAATTTCAGTCAAATGTTATGCCATGAACACAGTATTAGCAATAATTTTAATAGAATCCCAGGTGAGCCTTAAAACTATTCAGGAGCTCAAAATTCTCAAGAGATTTTTAATGTCATAAAATGCATTAACTCCTAAGTTAATAAAAAGCTCTCAAATAGAGAAGAGGCTACTTAATGTAATAGAGTTTGAAGTCCATCCCTTCTTGCAAAAGGTAACCAAGAAATCAGATGATCAATCTCTTAAGATACCTCAATGACCAATTACATATTGGTCTCTTCAGGATTTTCAGAGCATCAATCTAGAAAGCCAATTTCTGAAAAATAAGCTATTTAATAACTTCAGAGAAAAGTTAACTGTATATGACACATGGTACCCAACACGATTTATATACACAGATGTTAAACTGGCAACCCACAGGGTAAACTAGATTTACACAACTCAAGTGGCCTGGCATATTCTTTATTTGAATTACAGGCTAACATTTAAAAATCAGTAGCGAACACAGACTCCAATTCCAAGCTTCTGTCAAAACACTGGAATATCTGAAAACACGAAGCCTGTACTTCCACGTGGCTACTATCCAGATGTTTGCCACGAACCCTGCCATCCCCAATTGCATTACAACCACACTACGACACTCCTTCAAATTAAGTGACTAGTCCATACCTACCATAAAAAGATCAGTCATTATGTTGATATTCACAAGCTTATTTTCCAGTGATTCTTACAACACGTAGGCAGGAAGTCAGTAAGAAATAGTGATTGGTTGGATGTGGCAGTTACAAGAGAAAGAATGGAACCAAGAAGGATTTCTCAGAGAAAGGGAAAACTGCTGTGCTACTCCCTCGAATAGAAAATACAAGAGGATACATTCAGAGGGATTGAGAGAACAGAATTAATGGAAATACATCTTGAAATGTTAGCTTTGTATTAGTTGTGCAAGATCATGGTACAGATACAGCAGGTACTCAACATTAGGGGAATATACATGTAACTTTCATTAATTTTCATGCTGTTATTAATGGTGATTTCTAAAAAAATAAATACTATAGAATATTGTTCATTATATTAGATCACTCAATTGACTTGTAATTTAAACCGTGGATAGGTACTCAATATTAAACTTATTTTTAAAAGTTATTGCTACAACTTATGTGTGTGGGGGTGGGGGCAGAGAAAGAGGGAAAGAGAGAATGCCAAGCAGGTTCTACACGGTCAGCACAGAGCCCCAATGCAGGGCCAAACCCACGAACCAGGAGATCTGGCCTGAGATGAAGTCCAATGCTTAACCAACTGGGTCACCCAGAACCCCTATAGCAGTAATTTTAAGGAGTATTCTAAAGCCTGGACGATAACATTTCTGAAAAAAATAACAATGTTCCCTAAGATCAGTCTTTCTTAGTTTTACCATACGATTTGATTGAGACATTATAAACCAAGTACAAACATTTACCTTTCTAGTAAAAAAGTTCTCCATTGGCACTGAGAGCTACAGCTGATAGTTATCAGAATATTAGAAAATGTCATCTCTGGGGAAAAGCTACATACAAGTATATTTACTCAACTGATAACCCCTGCACACATTCAAGCTCTCTAACGTATCAAGAAGAGTTGTGTTGCAGCTGGTCATCGATGGGATGTAACAGCCAGTTGGCCTGTGACCTGGCCCCAGGCACTGGGGAGGCTCCTTACCCTCTCCCATGTCCCTGAAATGTTTATTCTACCTACTAAGACCCATGCCAGCAGTTTTCCCAAGGACCCAGCCTTGAGACAGTAAGAGATTGTTGAGACCATTTGGGCTGAACATAGGACTAAACCCATTGAAGGGCTTTATATAAACTCCTAAGATTCTGGCAGGCAGGTGCTAACATCCATTCATCCTGCAGTAGGCACACTATAGGTCTTGTACCTGAGCTCCGCTGCCTGGTGAGGCCACCACCCCCTACCCATCTGCAGTGTCTGCTTCTTTTAGTCTCTCTCCTTGTCCTCTGTGCAAGATTATCAGTTTCAAGTTTCACCTAGGAACCCCAGAGTTGTGGGCCACAAAGTTGAGTCAAATTATCTTGAGAGAGAAAGGGAGTATCAATAGACGATTTAGGAGCTTGCAAGGAGAAAACTGGACTCAGTATCTTAAAATTCTGTTTCCATCTGTAAAGAGGAATGCCTTTCCAGATTCTGGATAGTCAGCCAATTAAGCAGATTCCTCAACAGCATCAGGAAATACTATAACGGAGACCACCAGATACAAAAGCTACCAGTTGCCAAACATGATGGTTTCTGATTTCTAAATCCTAATCGTCCCAAAATTGGATACAAGAACCTGATCTGTTTTGATAGCAGATAATCTACGGGTTATCGTTCAGCACAGTCTAGCGTGGGCACATCCAGAGATGACTGGAAGGGACAGGATCCTCAACACTGCATCTTTTTTCTTTGTCCTAAAACCAAAGGGGCGCCTGGGTGGCGCAGTCGGTTAAGCGTCCGACTTCAGCCAGGTCACGATCTCGCGGTCCGTGAGTTCGAGCCCCGCGTCGGGCTCTGGGCTGATGGCTCAGAGCCTGGAGCCTGTTTCCGATTCTGTGTCTCCCTCTCTCTCTGCCCCTCCCCCGTTCATGCTCTATGTCCCAAAAATAAACGTTGAAAAAAAAATTAAAAAAAAATAAAACCAAAAACGATGACATTTCACATCCATGTATAGAGTCTGTAAGAGGCTTAAGTTGAAGAAAATAAACTAAGACTCTGAATCTGTACAATGAATATTATAATGCCATAATTATTCAAATCAAGTATTTGATATACACCTTACGTTTAGTTGTCAAGATGGGCAAAGAAACTTTCTTTTGAATTTTTTTTTAAATGTTTATTTTTTGAGACAGAGGGAGACAGAATAGGAGTTGGGGAGGGGCAGAGAGAGAGAGAGAGAGGGAGAGAGAGAGAGGGAGACACAGAATCTGAAGCAGGCTCCAGGCTCTGAGCTGTCAGCACAGAGCCCAATGCAGGGTTCAAATCCACTAACTGTGAGATCATGACCCAAGCCGAAGTCGGACACTTAACTGACTGAGCCACCCAGGTGCTCCAACTTTTTGTTTTAATATTACTTATTAAAATATATTACAGGAGAAATTCAATAATTGAGAGAAGGCATGAGCAATGCCTGACATGTAAAAAGCACTCAAAATTTACCATTACTTTTACTATCCAACTATTGTAGGGACACCTGGGTGACTCAGTCAGTCAGGCATATCCAAGTTCGGTTCAAGTCATCATCTTGTGGTTCATGAGTTCAAGCCCCGCATCGGGCTTTCTGTGGTCAGCTCAGAACCTGCTTGGGATCCTCTGTCCCCCTCTATCTTTAACCCTCCCCCATTCACCCTCTCCCCCCATCAAAAACAAATAAAATTTTTAATTTCATTTTAGCACTAAAATGCCTATCCAGAAAAATATGCACAGACACAGGCACACACATTTGCATATACATACAACGCTTTGGATAAAATATTTTACATACTATGATGTGTCACACTTTTCTATTCCATCATATATTGTGAATACATTTCCTTATTAAAATATGTACTTGTCTATTCTTCAATAACTTTTCTATTGGCCAGTAATATTCTTTAGATAGCTCTTGTTCTGATAAGTTGAAGGATTCTTTCCCCAGCTTCAAAGACACCACAGTAATCAAAGGCTCATTAGTCAGATTTCTATGCCAGTGTCCAGAAGATTCAGGCAGCACCCGAAATAATCTTACATAGCCATATTTAAAACACACACACACACACACACACACACACACACACACACACACACACACAAAGTGCCACCAGTTACAGGAGAAAAACCAAGAGGGGAAAACCCTGCCTTTGTCTGTGTTGGCTCTTCTTCCTTTCTACAATATCACAAAAATACAATGGCATATAAAATCAAGTTAAAGGCCATCATCTTTTTCAAGAGAAGCACAAAAATCTAGCTAATTACTTCTGTCAGAGAGTCAAAAATTGAAAAAGGGAGGAGAGAAATTTGCCACAAGTCCTTCCCCACAGAGTTTCAGAGATAAGGTCTTGGAGTGCATGTGAGGCATCTATTATATTACCTTGGCCTCATAGAGTGGAATGCATCCCGGAGAGCTGATGACAGTGTGAAAAACTCTTTAAGGAACTTGTAACTCATCTGATGCTGAAGCAGAAATTAATCCGTAGTCCTCTCAGGTCTACCTATTTCCGCCTAGAGAATCGTTGACCCAGTACATTAGGGCCTATGCACATTTTACCAGCTCTCAATTCTATAATGGCTGTGCACATATGAGGCAAGGGGAACGTTAGCTTCAAAGAAAATTCATTTGAAACTCGAGAACAAAAGAATTTTTGTCTTCAATTTTCCTGATGTGGCTTCACACCCCAGGAGAGATTACTCTAACAGTTTGAAGAAATGCACATTTGCAGTCCAGAGCCCAGGGTCCATTTTTCCAGAGAAATCAAAATGAGAATTCTGGGGACTTGAACTAATGGGAATAGGTTTGGCTACTGAAAACAATTGCAGAGCCTGCTAGAAGAATTACAGCAAAACAGCTTCTTAGAGAAAAAAAATATATAATGTGATACAAGATAATCTCATCTCCATATAAAATTCAGATAACCAACCTAGAAAATTTAACCTAACAGAATGGGTGAGATAAGACCAATATACACACATGCATATGTTCATCTACATTCTCCATCTAAGAGGTAGATAAATCTCAGTGGCACTTAGAATGATAAAGATCAAATTATTAGGAGCCCATTTAAGTGAAACAAATGAGAGGAGGGGGAGAAGAGCAAGAAGAAAGGAGTGTACTATATCAACTTCATTAAGCACATTAACACTGGAAATTTAACTTCCTCATCCAAGTTAATTGATCTGAGCTCTTAGAATGTGAACAGCATGTTTATTTCTAGGAGTTCTCCAAATTTCAGCTTTGGTTACTTGCAAACCTTTAAGTTCTGATGATTCTAAATGCAGAGCCCACATCCTTGGTTTGGCTGAAGACAGGATTCTCCTTTCTACCAGCTCCGTAACTAAGAGCAAGTAGTCTCTCCTTTAGACACATCCTATAGCTGCAAAGTTCTATTAAGGAGGCCACCTAACGGACTTTTCCTCCATCCTGATGGTCATGTGTCACTCTAGGTCTAGAGCAATCAGATTTGTCAGTCATTGATTCTGCAAGTATTAAGCACTACACTGCTATGGGCCAGGTACTATGCTTGGCTCTGTAGTGACAACAGTGAATGAAACTGACACAGTAGGAGAACTGGAATTTTAAATATAGTGAAGGAAGAGATTAAACATTAAGTACATGATTGCTTTTTCAATGCAATTGTGTTAAGTGCTACCAAGAGGAAAGAAGCCCAGGGCACAGGAAGATGTGCCTCTGGGAATATGTGAAAGGCTGCAAAGACTGCAAGACAATGTGATGTCGGCTAGAGCAAAGGAACTAACAGTAGACCAGAGGTAAAGATGTTCAACAGAAGACCAGAGATATTAGGCAAGCCAAGTCAATAAAATATGAAAAAAAAAAAAAAAAACATTCCCCATAGCCTTGAGGATAAGTTACCCTCATTTGTCACCAACATTCTTCCTAAAACCATCCTTGCCTGAATAAAGACAAGGACACTAACATGAGTATCTATTACATATTACGTACCATATTAAGTAGCTTTGGCCTCTTACTATTTAAGAGTTTATTTGATCCTCCCAAACCTCTGCAAAGGATATTACCATTAAGTCTATTTTAAATAAAATGAAGGCTTCAAAAAAATAAACTTGGCCAGAACCAGAAATCAAGTTCTGATAACCGATTCCACAATATTCAGCCAATAGATTTATCTGCAATTATCTCATTTTTTGGAAAAAAATACTAGTACGATACATAAAATAAGTCATGAAATGTTTCTAAAAAGATTTCCCTATGTAAGTATAGGTTAACAATGATTATTTGTATATTCAGATTAAAGTTTTTTTTTTTAATTTTTTTTTTTTTTGGATAATGGTCAAATGTTATTGTTATTGGAATTTTTCCACCTGGAGAATTTAAAAGAAGTTTTTTAATGTTTATTCAATTTTGAAACAGAGACAGAATGCAAATGGGTTAGGGGCAGGGAGAGAGGTAGACACAGAATCTGAAGTAGGCTCCAGGCTGCCAGCTGTCAGCACAGACCCCGACATGGGGCTCGAACTCAAGAGCTGTGAGATCATGACCTGAGCAGAAGTCGGTTGCTCAACCAACTGAGCCACCCAGGCACCCCTCCACCTGGAGTATTTAAAATAAACTTTTATTTGAGCCTTCTGGGTGGCTCAGTCGGTTAAGCATCTGACTTCAGCTCAGCTCATGATCTCGAGGTTCGTTAGATCAAGCTCCGCGTCAGGCTGTGTGCTCACAGCTCAGAACCTGGAGCCTGCTTCGGATTCTGTGTCTCCCTCTCTCTCTGCCCCTCCCCCGCTCATGCTCTGTCTCACTCTGTCAAAAAATAAACATTAAAAAAAACCTTTTAAGATAAAATAAGCTTTTACTTATAATAAAAATCCATTTTAGGAAGTTTCGTAAATTTAGGTTAAAAAAAAATCCAGTTTGATTGTTATGCTTGACCATTGGAAATTGTTAGCATCCAACCATTTAGAACAAAAATAACGTCATGAGGTTCAACCTGATACTTGTTTCACATGGCATTTTTGTGGGCATGGAAAAATTCTAAGACACTTTCAACTCCTTCAGCTTGCCCAACAGACAAGGTATGAACTGTTACACATTAGGGAAATTTATTCTTTAAACCCAGTTGTTTTAAGCAGTATATAATTTGACTGAAGAGCATAGAATAACAAGCTCAAAGAATAGGATTTAAAAATTTAATTTAAAAACAAACACTGGACTTACAAAACAAAACACATCTTCAGAAGTGAAGTTTTTGAGACTGATGGTCTGTGAACTCTGGTTATAGAGAAAATTAAATGAGCCTATTAGAAGGATATAAAAGGCAGAGGCAAAGAGAAGGACAATCAAGGCATTTGCCAGATAAGAAAGAGTCCAGTTTGTTAGGACAAGGGTGCATATAAGAAAAAGGAAAGCGCTAAGCCCAGAATGAAGGTCGGCCAAGGTCAGCAAGGCCCTGAACAGAAGACAAACAAGTTTCAATGGACAACTTGAATTTCCCTAGATATGCCTGAGCTTGCTATCCGTGTTTATTCCTATTTCGTTTTCAAAGCCTTTCTCCCCTTTTTCAAAACCGCATTTCTATCCTTGTGTATTTCTTATTCATTTTTGAGATCGAGCTTTAACAAGCCTGCCTTACATCTCTGTCAGAAGGGGTCATCACCACTTTCAAGTTCACTAGAACCTTCTGTCTCTCAAGACTTACAGCACCTTCTATCTGGCATTGTAGTTAGTCATGCACATCTTGGTTTTCCTACTTAATGGAGTTTGGGAAACTATCAATCACAATTGTACCCTGGATGACACAGACAACGGCACTTAAGATCTGGAAGTTGGAGAATTATTCCATTGAAAGCACTTTACCCTCTAGGAAGTGGGGAAACCATTAAATGCTTTACAGAACATGTGTAATATGATCAAAGCAGTATTTTGGAAAGCTATTTGGTGGGAACATAAAGATGACCAGCAATCTAGGTTATGAAGTATTGGCCTGCATTTGGGCAGCAACACCGAGAAGGAAGGGGTTACTGGTTTTCTGGGAAGTAGGACAGCACAGTTCTAAACGGTCAGTGAGATGAAGTCAAAGACAACACGTAGTTCAGTTTGAGGGGAATGGAGTAACGGGATTAGTCAGAAAAGGAGAGACTGATTCAGGCCAAGAACATGAGAGAAGAGCGTTGACTTTAGATCTGTTCAGGTGTCTATGGCAATAAACATACAATTAAGCATAGAATTAAGTTTGAGAGAGAACACATCTCTCTGGGTGTTTCTACAGATACTGAATGGACTAATACAGAGTAAGTTACTGCAAATATGAGAAAAATATCTACTTTCATTCTCCTGTCCCAGAATCTGGCTTAGGTTGAAGAAGAATAAAATAAAGATAGTAAAGCAAGAACTGCAAAGGAAGTGTTGCCAAGTGCCGCTTAGTGGTGCCTGCTGGCAGAGAGTGGCAGTACAGCTCAGTTTAAGAATACAACATACCCCTTCCAGCTCTGCATAGCTAGTCCCATCAATAATTAAGTTCTGGTACAACAGACCGGAATGCACACTCTAGATGGCCACCGAATACAGAGCAGTTAGCAGTATAACACACAGCACACTCCTATTTAGTGCCACAGAGACCAACAAGTGGCAGACAACAATACAACTTTTTCCAACTTTTCCCACATTGGGGACGGTTTATGCTGAAAAAAAAAAAAAAATGGAAGTTCATATTTTAAGGTCTATATTCTTCCAGGAAATCCATGAATAGTCCTCTGGTGATCTAAAAGTTTTCTTTATGGGCACATATGCCTTTTTCTGAAGGGAGATCCATGGATTTCCTTTGACCTTCAGAGTTTTGAGATGCAAGAAATTAGGAACCACTGCGAAAGGGTGCAATCAGCGATGCAGACTTTCCAGGATTTGTTTAACGTGAGAAATCTCCTGGAACTAATAGAAAACATATACAGTTGACTCAACCATTTGTAGTCCTGTCTTATTGCTGCAAAGATATCCTTATAAACAGTTAAAATTAATGAAGTATCTTACACATATTAAAGGAAAAAGGGCAGGAAACTAAGCCATATATATTGTATGATTTCAATCACAGAAAATGTGTTTTGGAAAAAAGGTGCCTCATCAAGGATACACATTCTCAGTTTTTCAAGATATTTGGCATTCTCGAAATTGTTACAGCATGTATTGTTTTAGTATGCCGTTTCATTTGCATGTTTACCTATAGTTTATAAAGATACATGGAGACCACTGGCTCCTAAGATTAAATATAAAGACATTTTATGTATGTGGGTATAACAGTCAAAAATGACCTATTCCCAGATTTTTCTTGATTTGAAAAAATTTTAAAAAATTGTTTTGTTGGGCTTTTTGGTTATATAGGATCTGCTTATCTCACAGATGGATTTTTTCCTCTCTAACCTGTAATAAAGTTCCTCCTAGTTAACTAAAACTCCAATTTAGAAATAATTTGAAGAGAAAAATGCAACCTGTCCTTTAAAAGGAGTCTACACCTTCTGAAATTAGGTGGCAATAAGCCTCAACCTCCTGCTACTTGCCATCCTAAACTGGGAATGCCAAAACCAAGACTGCCCAGAGGATGATGCCATGTTCCAGCAATGGTTCCCGACTAAAGGTAGTAGGGCACCCAAGTTAGTGTTTTGGACATGTTGGGGGGGGGAGGTGCGGGGGCGGGTATTTTGACTACCACTGTAGCCAGGGGGCTACAACTGTCATTTACAATACAAGAGCCAGGTATGCTAAACATCCTACAACAACTAAAGCTGTCCCTCATAATAAAGAGCCATACTACCAAAATGCAATCACCTCCTCATCAAGATAGAGCGAGCCTTTGGGCTGTGTACCTCCCACCCTTTCTTCTCCAGGCCTCAAGTCCAAATTTATCTATTCTAGGAAACCTCTCCCCAAGAGCTTCATTGCTTCCCTCCTCTGTATTTCTATCTCCTGTACTCCTTTGGTCTTAAGTTATATGGTTTCTTATAGAAGGATTTAAGAGCTTCTTATACAAATGCTTTGCCATACTCAGACCTGTTAACTCTCAAGGGCATAGTCATCTAGGAAAATTCGAAGTATGATCACTTAGGAAAACGCTAAGCAGTCTCTGAACAAATCAGAATAGATTGTATACAAGAAGGTCAGATATTGTAAAAGCTTTTGACCTCGAAGGGAGAATCGTTTAACAAAAAACAGCAACAAAACCAAGTACATGCTGAGCTGAATAGTTAAGGTTAACTTAGTGAAACTGACCATAGCAGCAGCACTGTGCTCAAGCAGTACTGGTACCAGAAGATCAAAGGAGATTTCCCTTTCTGATTTTTGTAACTGCTAGCAGATTAATGAAAGGTAACTTCCACATTTTGATTAGACATCTTCACTAAGGTCTTAAAACTCTCGTTCACTCTTTATCATCATCAAAAGCACTCATTAGGTTCACATGCCGGGCTAACTCCATACCAGTTAAAACCTAACATAAAATGTGGGCGCCTGGGTGACTCAGTTCAGCATCTGACTCTTGATTTCCACTCAGGGCATGATCTCATGGTTCGTGGGATAGAGCCCTGTGTCTGGGCCTGCACTGGCAGCACAAAGCCTGCTTGGGATGGTCTCTGGCCCCCACTCGGCCCCTCCCCCATTCGTTTTTTCTCAGCAACACTAAAAAAAGCAAAAGATAATATAAAAATTACAGTTTAGAAGTATGGGGGAGATGCCCTTCTTTAACCAGTAAAGGGAAGGTTTATTGGGAAAGATGGAATTACAGAATTTAAGTGTTTACAAATTTGCCATCTGAGAACAGAACAATTTCTGCTGGGTGGGAATTTTGAGAATGAAGAAGGGTAGAAGTAGGGACAAAAAAAAGTGAAAGAAGTGCTCAGGGAAACCATCTAGAAAAAGCTAAAAATGGAGGGAAAAAAAGAACAGAATAAGGACTACTTCAGTTTTGTTTTTATTTTTGAGACTGGCTGAGCCACCAGGTGCCCCAAGACGGCTACTTTGAAGAAGAGTTTGGGAAATTTGGTCTTCATTGCATAACGAATGGGAAACTACTAAGACCACAGAAGGATTCAAGCTTGTGAGTGACCAATGCTTTCGTAAGTTATTTTATGCTCTAGCTATGTTCTGGATATTTAGAAACTATCACAGACTTAGCAGATATACGTTCTCTATATTTATTTTCAAAAACTATTGTTTTAAATATTCTTGATGTGCACATGGTTGTATATTACATATACATGATTATCAAAGCACATTTTTAACATTTTTATTTAACTTTTGCAAGTCCAGAGAGTGACACAGTTTGGCCTTATACCCTAATCACCATTTACAGAAACGGTGGTGATTTCATTTTCACTTAAAGCAGTCTGTTTATGGGACACCTGGGTGGCTCAGTCAGTTAAGCATCTGCCTTCGGTTCAGGTCCCGATCCCACCGTTTGTGGGCTCAAGCCCCACATTGGGCTCGTGCTGATAGCTCAGATTCTGTCTCCCTCTCTGCCCTTCCCCGGATCACACACACTCTTTCAAAAATAAAGCAAACATTAAAAAAGTTTAAGAAGCAGTAGGTTTATTGCTATGGAATAGAGCATTTAAAGGTCAGAAGCCCACTCAAGGAACCTCAATGGACATTTCTCTGAAGCCATTCAGGTGGTTAACAGACCTATGAAAGTATGTTCAACATCGCTAGTCAGGGAAATGTAAATCAAAGCCACAATGAGAATACACCTGTTAGAATGGCTCAAAAAAAAAAAAAAAGAAAAATCAAAGAAACTACAAGTGTTGACGAGGACATGGAGAAAAAGGAACCCTGATGCACTGCTGGTGGAAATGGAAACTGGCACAATCACTGTGGAAAATATGGACGTTCCTCAAAGAAAACAGATGTCTTATGATCCAGTATCTCCCCTACTGAGTATGTATCCAAATAAAAACACACTAATTTGAGGAGACCTATGGACTCCTACATTTACTGCAAGCATTATTTACAATACCCAACATATGAAGTGTCCATCAATAGATGCACACCCAAGTGTCCATCAATAGGTGAATAAAGATGTGGCACAGACATGTGCACACAGTGTAATATTGCAGCCGTAGAAAAGAATGAGAGGTAAGAGCCCAAATGTCCATTGACAGATGAATGGATAAAGATGTGGTATGTAATACACATACACACACACAAAATGGAGTATTACTCAGCAATCAAAAAGAATGAAATCTTGCCAACTGCAACTCCATGGATGGAACTAGAGGATATTATGCTAAGCAAAGTTAGAGAAACACAAATATCGTTTGACTTCACTCATGAGCTCTTTAAGCTACAAAATAGATGCACATAAGGGAAGGGAAGCAAAAATATAAAAACAGGGAGGGGGACAAAACATAAGAGACTCTTAAGTATGGAGAACAGAGGGTTACTGGAGGGGTTGTGGAAGGGGGGATAGGCTAAATGGGTAAGGGGCATTAAGGAATCTACTCCTGAAATCATTGTTGCACTGTTTGCTAATTTGGGTGTAAATTAAGAAAGAGTGAGATCTTGCCATTTGCCACCAACATGTATGGACCTGGAAGCTATTAAGTGAAATGAAGTCAGAAATACAAATAACCTAGGATTTCACTCATGTAGAATCTAAGAAACATAATCAGGAAAAGCAAGATCAGACCTATAAATATAGAACTGATGTTTGACAAGGGAAGGGAGGAGGGGGGAATGAGCAAAATGGGTAAAGAGTGGAAGATACAGGCTTCAGCTATGGCATGAATAGGTCATGGAAATTAAAAGGGACAACATGGGGAATAAAGTCAATATTTGCACTGTGACAGATGGTGGCTACAGTTGTGGAGAGCATAACAATGTATAGAGATGTTGAATCACCATATTGTACACCTGAAACCAATTTAACCATTATATTCAAGACTACATATATATATAAATAATCAGAGGGCCACAATTATACATGGGAGTCCTCCTCTTATACTCTTACACTTGGGAAATCTGAACCATAAGAGTATCCGCTTACGAGAAAGATTTGTAAGAGCCTTATGTAGGAAAATTAGTCCATCTTTGGTACAAAATCCCTCAGAAAAAAATAGATACAGTTCAATAAAAAGATACGCAAGGTTTATTTTATTTTTAGATTTATACCTAACATTAACATAGCCCAGTAAGTTATTTCCCAATAAAGAGCACCATTGGTAATTGGGATAAAACCATGCCCCTACAACAGCAATATATATTTCCCTTTAGATAAGGATCATTACTCAAGTTACTATGAAGCTACTATTATACTCCATTGTAGCAAGTATATAGTCTTTATCTGGAGCATATTGGCCAGGAATAGGTTTTGCTTATAAAACATGAATTTTCTAGTACTATTCTACTCTCTAGCTTAATACCTTTAAGGACAAGAACATTTCTCCATCTTTGCTTTTTCCTTTTCACTGTGTAGAAGGTC
Source organism: Herpailurus yagouaroundi (assembly GCF_014898765.1). Taxonomy (NCBI): domain Eukaryota; kingdom Metazoa; phylum Chordata; class Mammalia; order Carnivora; family Felidae; genus Herpailurus; species Herpailurus yagouaroundi. The sequence continues at coordinate 9,404,597 of NW_024412430.1, read as the reverse complement.
TTTCTGAAGTCAGATTATCTTGCAGATAATCAAATAATCAGCATCACAGTGAAGTCAAATGTTCATTGGAGTCAACCTAAAAAACACAGACTTCACGGGAAAAGCTGGGGTTCCTCCACCCCATCAAGGTTCTCTTTTGGAGATGTTCTTTCCAAAGCAGAAGGAACACCAATGAATTTACACTCTGGCATTAAGTATCTGACCACCTAAATCAGAGGCTTGAAATGAAACTTTGCAAGAAAATTATGCCACTTGAAATGTAATGACTAAATGCAGGAGTCTAGTATTGCAATACACATATTCAGAATTTTTACATCATTAAAAATAGAAAGATCTATTTTATTCTAGAATTATGGAGTCCATCAAATCTCATTGAGCCCACACTGGAGATTCTTTAAATGATCTTCAAACGTAGACCTGAATCTTGCCTGATAACTAGAAGGATTTTTTTTTTTTTTTTTTTTTTTAACCAAGCCAAACTCCCAGCCCAATCGCTGGGATTTTCGACCAGAACACCCACCCTTCCAGCAACGTTATCTGGTTTCTCTAAAACGGACTGTCCATACACTTCCTCTACGATCATATATTAAGTGCTCTTCAGGCCTCAAATGTTGCCTGAAGACACGGAGAAGTTGATGGACCCGTTTGCTTCGTAAGCTTCACAGTAAATCAGTTTAATTATAGTTGGTTCTCATGTAGTTTTTGTTTCTGTTTTACAAGTTCAGAGATCTCGCTTTTGAAAAGGGTTTCCTTTAGGCAAGGTAGAATGGAGGGGAAAAGCTTTGGGGGAATAGTAAAAAGTCAGGTTCAACTGCATCTCTAGTGGCCCATTACACCAAACAAACAACTTAATTTTAGTCTCATAAAACAAGACTCCTCCAGGGCCCGATTTTTGCCACAAAGTTATGAGGGATAAATGCGGTGTCATATGCACTCCCCATCTGTAAGTCACTGTAGAAGTGTAAAGTGATAAATGTAAAGAAAGGTCCTATTTTTTTAAACATTTATTTATTATTAAGAGACAGAGACAGAGCATGAGCAGGGGAGGGGCAGAGAGGAGGAGACACAGAATCCGAAACAGGCTCCAGGCTCTGAGCGGTCGGCACAGAGCCCGATGCGCGCTGGAACTCACAGACCCAGAGATCATGACCTGAGCCGAAGTCGGACGTTTAACCGACTGAGCCACCCAGGCGCCCCAAGAAATGTCCTTTTTAAAAAAGGAGAGTGGGGGGGCGCCTGGGTGGCGCAGTCGGTTAAGCGTCCGACTTCAGCCAGGTCACGATCTCGCGGTCCGTGAGTTCGAGCCCCGCGTCAGGCTCTGGGCTGATGGCTCGGAGCCTGGAGCCTGTTTCCGATTCTGTGTCTCCCTCTCTCTGCCCCTCCCCCGTTCATGCTCTGTCTCTCTCTGTCCCAAAAATAAACGTTGAAAAAAAAATTTTTAAAAAAAAAGGAGAGTGGGGGCACCTGGGTGCCTCAGTCGGTTGGGCTTCCGGCTTCAGCTCAGGTCATGATTTCATGGTTCATGGATTTGAGCCCCACTTTGGGCTCTGTGCTGACAGACTGGAGCCTGTCTTCAGATTATGTGTCTCCCTCTTTCTCTCAAAAACAAACATTAGAATAAGAAAGAGTGAAGAGGCAATTATTCCACAAATGTTAGGAAATATTTAATTGCATCAATAATGCCAATCTGAGGCTTTTTAGCCATTCAAGAAATCTCTCAAAGTTAGTATTAAGGACATTAACAATGCCCACAATTTGCCCTTATATAGATTTTTAGCTGTATGATATGCTTCTCCTAGATCAATATTTATATTTAATATATACAGAAATGTTTGTGTTCAAGCAGTTTCGTAGTAGCAATTTCATAGGGGAAAATGGCATAACAACCTAAATGCACAGAAATAGGGGGCTATTTAAAGTAACATAGTAGGGGGTGTTTAAGGTAACACTAAAATTCATAGGGTGCCTGGGTGGCTTAGTCAGTTAACAGTCCAACTTGGGCTCAGGTCATGATCTCAGTTTGTGGGTTCAAGTCCTGCATCAGGCTCTGTGCTGACAGCTCAGAGCCTGATGACTGCTTTGGATTCCCCATCTCCCTCTCTGTTTCTCCCCCATTCATGCTCTCTCAAAAATAACAGTACAATTCAAAGATAGAATGTAAAGAAGTCATTAGTCATGACTTTGAGGACTGTTTAACATGGCAATTGTCACCATGAATTGGGCTTGTCAATGTCCCACATACACAGAATTTTCATGACACTAAGAGCAGAGAGTGTAACTTTCATGAAGCTTACAGTCTAAGTGGGAATAACTAGATAGAAAACTAGATTTCACCTGGTCACAGTGATTATAGTTATGTATTAAATATATATTGACAAAGATTAAGGCTCTAAAATGAGAATAATTATCTTTAGATAATTAGAAATTGGTTTTACTCCTGTCCTTGGTTTTCCGGATGTTTTAGTGACATGGAAAGAAACTTTATAAAAATACATCCAGAGAAAGGATATCTAATTTTTATTAGTAAAACCAAAACATGCACATAAGTGATGAATCACTAAATTCTATTCAAGAAAAACGTATAAATTTTCCACTGTAGTGGAGATTTTTAACACACCTCAGCATAATGGATAGATCTTGCAGACAAGAATCAGCAGATAGAAACAACATAATTAAGAAGATTGAGGGGTGCCTGGATGGCTCAGTCAGTTTAAGCGTTTGACTCTGGATTTCAGCTCAGGTCATGATCTCATGGTTCAGGAGTTTGAGCCCCACATCTGGCCCTGCACTGACAGTGGAGAGCCTGCTTGGGCTATTTTCTCTTGCTCTCGCTCTCAAAACAAATCAACTTAAAAAATAAACACATATTAAGAACCAATGTTAAAAAAATAAAAAGAGACCCCATAACGTAGCCAGCAACTTCTGTTTTCAAGAAACTTTGTTCCATTTAACTGAACTAAGTGGACATGGGATTGAAGGAAGAAAACAGGATCAGGTCAGGATAGGCTAGGGTATTTGGAGGGTCTCAGATGTCACCTGGAATAAACAGGAGCAGACTACTGACTAAAGGGCATGCAGATGGGGAACCTGGTTTTTGCAGGCTCAAGGAACAGTAAATTCATCCATCTGCTGGGAAATGTTTTAACTTTGAGATCTTGGACATACAAGAATTGTACATATTTAAGGTATACAACTTGAGGTTTTGATAGATGCATTGTGAAAATGCTATCAAGCTAAATAACTGATCACTTCTATATGGGTACCGTTGTGTGTGTATTAAGATTTAAGATCTACCTTTTAGCAAATTAAGCGTACAACACAATATTAACTACTCAACTATTATCACCGCATTCCTGGTGACATTAGATTTCCAAAACCCATTCTTCTTGCATAACTTTGTACCCTAAACTACTCCCTTTCCCACCCTTGCTACGTGCCAAGTTTAAGAGACCTCTGCATACTCCTATTCACTGCAGAACTCACAGTAGCCAAGATATGCAAATAGTGTTTTTTTTTTCCAACGTTTATTTTTTTGGGGGACAGAGAGAGACAGAGCATGAATGGGGGAGGGGCAGAGAGAGAGGGAGACACAGAATCGGAAACAGGCTCCAGGCTCTGAGCCATCAGCCCACAGCCTGACGCGGGGCTCGAGCTCACGGACCGCGAGATCGTGACCTGGCTGAAGTCGGCCGCTTAACCGACTGCGCCACCCAGGCGCCCCGCAAATAGTGTTTTAAGGGAGGTAAAAGTGGGGGTGGGGAGGGCAGGCAGAAATGGAGGGTTGTATAGACAGCATAGAACTCAACGTTAGAAGTCTAAAAAGCCAGGTTGAAGAGTTTGCTCTTGATGTACACAGCAAGGGTTCACTCCATCTTCTGGCATGATATTCTGAAAGCAGAATGAACCCCGAGGGTAGCTGAATAGAGAATGGACCATGAGCTAGGAGGCGGCGGTGCTGAAGAGCTAAACTCCACTGGTGGCAATGAGAGCAGAGAGCAAGCAAAGGGCCTGCTTGCCATTTCAAAGGCAACGAGACTCCGATTCTGTGGACTCTGTCAAAATAGAGCTTAGACTCCAATTTGACCACAGACAACCGAATAAAACTGAGGAATGGTTTCAAATAAATGACTTATCTAGCTGGAAAGCTTTTAGGCAGAGGCAAAAATTGAAATTCCAAAAGTTATTATCCACTCATTGTCATGAGTTACTAGAGGGGAAAGACCATTCTAAAAAAGTAAACCATACATCATCCGTGGGTATGTAGTGAAGTGATGGCTGATCTACACATCAGAATGGTTTCTGCCAACTGTCAGCCAACACATTTGAAATGGAGAGAGAAGTAAACATTCTAACAAAAGGTCATCAATTACTTATCACAAATTAGAATCAATGTGCAAGTCAACATAATGTGGCACTTGGCTGCTTACATATGCCAAAATAAATTAAATCCAAAGCTATTTTAGATCGGATTCATTTTTATGTGACAAAACAATTTAATGAATATGTGAGAAGAGGCTTTAAAACCTTGCTGTTTTAGTAGTAAGAAGTATACACAATATCCTGAAACTGAAAAAAAAAAAACAAAAACAAAAAACAAGGTCTTAAACTTGATCATTTTCTATCACCTGCTTTGTCATCCCTTCCAGGTTAATTGCTGTTTGGGAATTTTGAGAATCCCTATCCTCTGTACTCAGCTATACTGAAGATGCTCTAAGGTCTTGTGTGGATATAGCAAAGGTCTGTAAAATTCAAATAGATGGAAGAAATACGGTTGGCAGTTATTTTTCAAGTACACAATCAACATCCCCTTCCCAAATCAGGTTTCCCTGTATCAATAAATTTAAAATTTACATTTAAAATTCACTTAACTGGGAGCACCTGGGTGGCTTAGTCGGTTGGGCATCCAGCTTTGGCTCAGGTCATGATCTCACGATCTGTGGGTTCGAGCCTGGTGTCGGGCTCTGTGCTGACAGCTCGGAGCCTGGAACCTGCTTCAGATTCTGTGTCTGCCTGCCTCTCTCCCTCTCTCTCTCTCTCTCCCCCCCTCCCCTACTCATGCGGTCTCAAAAATAAAAACATTAAAAAATTTTTAATTCACTTAACTGAATCATCTCATTTTTAATAAAAGGAAAAGTTTATTTCATTTCAATGGCATCTACTCTTTTGTAGGGAAAATACTGATCTTCTAAAGGAGTGGTTTATGCCTACTTTGCATTATCTGAAGCAGAGATGCCTTTCCCAATTATGATCCATGTTGGTTTGGCCTCGATTTGAGCCATCCACTCATCTTACCAGTTTAGACCCAATTTTTTTAAAGAGCAATTGAATCCCAAAGCTAGTATGTAGCATCCTGTTAATGAATCCATCCAGTTACTCAAAATTGAGGAGACTTCTAAACCCTTGGAAAGGGCATAGAAAGTTGAACATGCAATCCCTATTCTCCAAGTTCTCAGTCTCCTAAGAGCGAGCAAGAATTTCCCAAGTATAAAGAGTGCTTACTTATAGGTAAGTGAGTAGGTAGAGGCTCATATAGAAGGGCACCCACCTCAGACTTGGAAACTTTGAGAATTTTCTAGTAAAGGGGTTGGCAAACTGTATGCCTACAGGTCAAATCCAGTACAACATTTTTGTTAAAAAAAAAAGTTTGTTGGAACATACCCACAAGTATTCCTTTAATTACTGTCTATGACTGCTATTGTGGTACAATGGCAAGAGTGCTAGGAATAGCACATGGACCTCCAAGCCTAAGATGGTTACTGTTGGGCCCTTTGCAAAATAACTCTGCCAACTCCTGTTCTAGACAAAGAGGGGAAGGAAGATTTGGAGATAGGGTTTGGCCACTCCAGGTAGGGAAGCTTGTGCAAAGTTGGCAAAGTAAAAAAAATATTTCTGGAAACCGTATGGCTTACAGTGGCTAGAGCATCGAGTGTGTATGGGGAGTGGAGAGGAATATGGCTGGAGGGTAACCATGCACCAGGTTACAAAGCATTCCATGCTTAGCTGATTGAAAAATAGAGGTCAATAATGACTGCCATGTTTTAAATCTTTGCTATGTACCAGGTACTGTGAACTTTTACATTTAGTATCTCATTTCATCTTTGAACAGTCATATGAAGTAAGACTAACCGTTTGTTAAGTGAGCAAACAGATGCAGAGACACCTACTGAGATCACATAACTAGTGAGGGACAGGGGGGGTCCAAACCCACGTAGTGTGACCCTTAGGCTCTACTCCACTTGTAAGGCAAATACAGAGTAGTTTTCACCACAAAGTCTTTGGGAGAGGCTGTCAAAAAAGCTAGGACAAAGAGGCATCCACACTGGTGAACAAGTTTACATGGTCACTATTTGCAGGTGACAGGATACCATATAAAGAAAATCCTAAGGATTCCACCAAAAAGCTACTAGTGATGAATTCAGTAAAGTTGCAGGATACAAAATACAGAAATTGGTAGTATTTCCATATACTATATACTAATGAATTAAAAAAAAACACCACCATTTATGATTGCATAAAATACCTAGACATCAACTTAAAAGAGGTTAAAGACCTGTACTGAAACCAAAACACTGAAGAAAGTGAGGACACAAGTGTAAACATATTCCACGCTCAGGGACTGGAAGATTATTAGATGTATACTAACCAAAACAATCTACAGATTCAGTGTAATCAATATCAAAATGCCAAAAGCATTTTCCACAAAACCTGAATATAAAGAAGATTTGTGTGGAAGCACAAAAAAACCCTGAATAGTCAAAGCAATCTTAACAGAGTAAAGCTGTAGTAACCACCACCACAGTAGTGATATGGTCCTGGCACAGAAATAGACACAGATCAACAGAATAGTGACCCCAGAAATAAACCCGTATTTATATGGTCAATTAACCTATTACCAAAGAGGCAAGAATATACAATGGACAGGGATGGGGGGGCGGGGGGAGACAGTCTCTATAATAAGCAGTTCCGGGAAAACCAGACAGCTACTTGCAAAAGAATGAAACTGGACAACCTATTAACCATGTAACAAGAAAAAAAACAAAAACCCTCAAAATGGATTAGAGACCTTAATGTGAGACCTAAAACCATAAAAACCTTACAAGACAGCACAGGGAATAATTTCTAACATAGGTCACAAATGTTTTTATACCTAGGTCTCCTAAGTCAAAGGAAACAAAAGCAAAAAATAAGCTACTGGGACTGCATCAAAATCAAATCTTTTGCACAGCGAAGGAAACATCTACAAGACAACCTACTGAATAGGAAAAGATTTGCCAATAACATCTGTTAAGGGGTTAATATCCAAAACTCTTAAAGATATTCTATCGGGGCTCCTGGGTGGCGCAGTCGGTTAAGCGTCCGACTTCAGCCAGGTCACGATCTCGCGGTCCGTGAGTTCGAGCCCCGCGTCAGGCTCTGGGCTGATGGCTCGGGGCCTGGAGCCTGTTTCCGATTCTGTGTCTCCCTCTCTCTCTGCCCCTCCCCCGTTCATGCTCTGTCTCTCTCTGTTCCAAAAATAAATAAAAACGTTGAAAAAAAAATTAAAAAAAAAAAAGATATTCCACAACTCACCACCACAAAAGAACCAATCCAATTGAAAATGGGCAGGGGATCTGAATAGACATTTTTCCAAGGACATGCCATCACATGAAAAGACGGTCAACCTCAATCAGAAAAATGCAAATTTACACCCGTTAGAATAGCTAAACTCCCAAAGAAAGAAGTATTGGGAAGGATGTGGAGGAAAAGGAGTCCCTACTACAATATTGGTAGCTATGTAATTGGGTGCAGCCACTGTGGAAAACATGGAGGTTCTTCCACACTAAAATAGAAATACCCTATGATCCAGTAATTCCACTATTGGGTATTTACTCCAAGAAAATGAAAACAGACTTGGAAAAATATGCACCCCTATATTTATGGCATTATTTACGATAGCCAAGACATGGAAGCAACCTAAATGTCCACCAACAGACAAGTTGAGACAGTTGCACATACAAAATGGAGTATTATTCAGCCATAAAAATGAGACCTTGCCATTTGCAACAACATGGCAGGACATAGAGGGTATTAATTATCCTAAGTGAAAGAAGTCAGGCTGAGATGAATACCATGATTCCATTCTCAAGTGGAATCTTTGAAAAAAAAAAAAAAAGTGAAAAGCAGGATCAGACCTATAAATATAGAGCACTGGTGGTTGCCAGATGGGAGGGGGTGGGAGATTGGGCAAAATGGGTGAAGGGGAGTGGGAGATACAGACTTCCAGTTATGGAATAAGTCATGGGAATAAAAGGCACAGCATAAGGAACATAGCCAATGATATTATAATAGCATTGTATGGTGACAGATGGTAGCTACACTTGTGAGCACAGCATTATGTAGAAACTGGTCAAATCACTGTTGTACACCTGAAACTAATGTAACATTGCATAGCAACTACTTTAAAAAAAAGTGTGCAGCTAAGACCTATGGAACCCCACAGGCCACCACAATATGAAGAACATGAATATTTTCTTAAGGAATGATGGATCCACAGGAGCAAGACTTAACCAAATTTAGAATATTTCAACAGGTCAGTGCTTCCTAATGACCAGTCAGTAATATTTTTCAAAATCCTGAAGACACAGGTATATGAAATTCTGACATATGGAGAATGAGTGAGCTAGTGAAAAGAGCAGAGTTTTAGAATTAGGTATGTAATTTTTGTCCTACTAATGAAACCTCTTACAAGCTCATCAAGGTACACAGGACACTAGTTACTCAGAGCCGTGGTATAATCTACAAAACGAGGGCTATAACATACACATCCCAAGGTAAGGGAGGAGGATTAAAAAACAGGCAAGGTGTTAAGAACTTAGATCTAACACAAAGCAGTTCAGTAAAGCTATTATCACTGAATTGTTAAAAATGAAACCAGTATCCAACATAAGAGCAATAAACAGGTGTTTCATAATTGTTGCATTAATAGATTTTCATTAGGAAGTGAATTTAGCAACCATCAACCTTATTCAGATTTGCACTTAACATAGCACAACATGGGAATCTTTCAGGATTTCAAATTATCCCAGCTTCCTTTTTCTTATTTGTCTCTCCCTTTCCTACAATTCAGTTACTCCACTTTCTTTCAAACCTACCTAAGAAAATCTTAAGTCTCTCCTCCCCCTTGTCTCTGTTAGGTAGACCCTGATCATCTCTGGCCTCTGACTGCTCTTGCTACCTGAAATCTTTCTCTTTCCTCCAGCCCATTCTCAAAAGTAGCTGATAGAATCTTAAGAGGAGGGAGTTGGTCCTCTTACAACTTCCAGTTCCATGAAGAATTCAATCTGAACTTCACAACCCACAAGCCCCATCCCTACCTGGCCTACATGTCATTTCCCATTCCCCACCCCCTTCAATTAGGCTCATCAACCCTGGTCTTGTTGGACACCTAGAAAATCTCTAGATCTAGACTGTAGTCTGTATTTTAATGCCATCTTCTAACTTACTCAGGCAGAATTGGTCCATGGATCCCTCTAGTTCCTCAGCACTTTGTATGTGTCTACATTTTGGTATTCCTACTTTGTATTATAATTAACATGGAGGCGTCACACCTCAACTGTGGTTCTCTAAATTGGGCAATCTCCTTTGTTTTCACATCTTCAACACCTTGCAGATTTCTTGCTTGATACTAATTTCCAATCAATATTCATGGACTAGTAAATCAAGTCGTAATTACTCCTTGTCTGATGGTCTTCACAGGTTCGAACATCATATAAAACATCCTGAGTCTAGCAGAATTTAGCACTTCCTTATTGAGAGTACACACAGCCCTGTTCTGTGCCCAATGATATATACAAAAGAAATACAATGTTTTCTCTTGTGCTAAGTTGCAGAAATTTAGAACATAGAAATGATCATTACACACTGGGTTTAGATTAGACACACAAACTAGCTGCCTGTGCCTTTCCAACTCCCAAAGGTATCTCAATAGATAAGTAGGTTTTCTTTTACATGTGGAAAAATATCTATTAACTTCAACCATTTACATAGGCTTTTTCTTTTTGTCAATGTTGTAAGAATGGATATGGGCCTTTTCCAGTAAGAACAGAGGGACACAAGAGTAAACAAACCATTCTAACCACCATAAATTCAAGTTCCATTAGAACATTTGTTTACCTACTGAACTTTAATTGTAATTGCTTTATAACAAAAATGCCTTTTTATAAATTTCTTCTCTTCCTAATGGTTCTTTTTCACAGTATTGTTAAAAAAAAAAAAAAGATAACTATTCCCTGTACCACAGCTACTCCAAAGAATAATTAATAGTTGGTAGATGATAACTAATACATATTTCAAGATATATTTTAAAGGATGCCAAAGGCTAAGAAGACACGTAGGTACCTATTCTTCATTGCTTCACATCTAAGTACTAGAACACTAAAAGTAATAGATTAACAACAGGAAAGAGAAAGCCTTCCATCACTGAATGAGGTTTTTGAAGACAGAAGTTGGTAAACAGCTCCCTTTATGAAAAAATCCAACTCTATTTTGTTTACTGTAGCATTCCTAGTGTCTAGACAATGCCTTGGATACAGGGAATGCTTAATACTTGTTGAGTGAGAAAATGAATGTAGGGCAATGTAAAAAAGCAAACCATAGTCTTAGAGATATGGTCAATAGGAAAGAGAAACAGAGGCAAAAAGTTGGCCAAGACTCTCCTCAGGGAATGACAGAAATATTGCTAAGGAGAAATCTCCAAGAGGAGAAGCCATCTGAAAGTTAACTTAAACTTTGTCAATCTGTATTTAGCCAAGGCTAGCATTCCTACGTAAAGAAGGCATTTATAGCAGTTTGTCCCAAGTACAACACAAAGGTGTTTTTTTTTTTTAATAGAAAAAAAAAATTCTGTCCATGGGGTAAAGGTGGGGGGTGGCAGTCTATGTGGCTACAGTTTTTTCAGAGATGTTGAGGAAAGGGAAATCCCATAGATGTTGTTTTGACAGCTTTGTTACCATCAGGTCATCTCTGTCACTGCTTTTATGAACCAGAACAAGTGGTCTCCAATGGACTAAAGGACTTTATTTGGGGATATGGGGTTCTCTGAGGAAATGGAAAGGATAGTATTGCTGGAGAGAGCAGGGAGTGAACTCAATCACAACAAAATGATCTGGAGTCAAAACTCAGACTATAGGTATGCAAGTTTAGAACAATGATTGGGTTTGATACAAGGGATTCAAGGGCTAGTTCCGGGGGGGGGGGGGGTTTAAAGAAATTCAGATCCCCATTCAAGAAAGAAAAACAACCTGTTTGGCCTATGCATTAAGTATGGGTTATTTACTAATTTAGAGGAGGAGTGTGGTGGCTTAAATTCAAATCAAACTGGGTATATTATCCATATATTGTTTTACGTGTAGTTCAAAAGCTTAAAGTCAACCCACAATACCGAATGTTTAGTGCCAGTACTCTATGTTTTGTACAATTTATCTAATTTTACCCTAAATTGAGATAATAGAATCTTTATAGATAAAATACTAGAGACTACAGATACTATAAATTTCCTAAGGTCATAAAATAGGTAGTCACAATGTGGTCAGAACCCCAAAATAAACCCTTGACAAGTCTATCAATGTTATAATCTCTTTGCATTCATTCAATGTATAGATAGTGCTTACTAGGAGGTTTACCTCCTCAACAGCTCATATATTGTCTGCTCACTTTTCACATTCTTTTGTGCTTCACATCCATCTGGGAACACTTCTCTAAAAATGGTTTCTAAGAATAACCTTCTGCGTGATGGAAATTAGAAGTGCACTTGTTGTGATGAGCACAAGGTGATGTATAGAACTGATGAATTACTGTATTATACCTTGAAACTAATTTAACTCTAGGTTAACTGGAATTAACTTCTAAGAATAATCCTCTGCTTTGTAACATTCACAAGGCTAAACCAAAAAGTCAATTTTATATAGCACAATTAAAAGGTTAGGCTTCATTTGTCCCACTATATTTCAACACTTATGTCTTCATATTGTATAGAGTAGCTCCCATCTCTCAAACAAGCTGCATATTCTGTGGTCTAGACAGCTAAAAGACAGTACAATTAAAAAAAAATGATGATGCCATTTGAGGTCAGATGCCAGCAACTAAGTGATACCATGGAAATTAAATCTTAATATGGTGGATTTTTTTCTCCTACATCAATGCCTTATTACAAGAATCAGTTCATCATCAAAACAGGCTGTTGTGAAACAGACTTGGTATCACCACTCTCTGAACAGCTTATCCACTGATTAGCTTTAACTTCCTTTCAAAATGAAAACTGAGGATATACTGGACTAGGTTGAAAAAATTAAGATGCCATTATTTTCTTGAACTGATACTTTCCGAAGGCTTACTCTGCAGGTCATCTGTATATGGCAATCACATTTTTTAGATCAAAAACATAATATGCAGAAGATACACTGGTTCACAACAGGACTGACCATTTTTACGTTAGTATTGTCATGGAAATTCTCAAGTGCATTATACGTGGAATATGTACATAGCTGACAGTGAAGAATGAGAGGACCTAAGAGACAAAACACTAAAAACTGAAGCACAGACAACTCAAGATTCTTTTTCAGATCATAAAGGACAACAGACAGGATCCTATACAACAGAATAGTCCTGAGTAAATAAATATTTAAATTATAAAATGTGTAGCAAAGACCATATGTGCTCTGAAGTGACGGGAAAAAGAGCAATGTAATTAAAAGACCAAGCTTAGTTTTGGGGGGTTTTTTGCTTGTTTTTTGTTTTAGATCTTGTAGTAGCCTGCATAATGGCACCCAAAGATAGGAGGTCCTATTTAGTTCCTGGAATGTGTAATTATCTTTGTTAAAAAAGGTCTTTGTAGAGGTGACCAAGTTAAAGATCTTGAGATGGGCAGGTTATCCTGGATTATCTGGATGGGTCCTAAATACAGTCAGCGTCCACAAAAGAGAGGCTGAGGCAAATCAGACACAGAAAGGAAACCAGTACATTGAAGTAGAGATTGGTTTGGCAAGGAGCCAATGAATGCCTGTATCCATCAGGAGCTCTAAGAGACCAGAACAGATGCTCCCCTCAAGCCTCTGCAGGGAGTGTGGTCCTGTGACACCGTGCTTTCAGCCAGTTCTACTAATTTCAGGTTTCTGACAACCTCCAGAACTATGAGAGAATTTCTGCTGCCTTCAACTTTCAAGTGTATGGCTGTTAGGCCACAAGTAGTATAGCCATGATTGTTTCAATACAGCATAACTGTCTATTCCTCATATACAGGGGAATGTATTCTTCTGTTTATCCAGGTATGTTAAAAACAACTTAAGAGGGGCGCCTGGGTGGCTTAGTCTCTTGAGCATCCAACTCTTGATTTGGGGTCTGGTCATGATCTCAGGGTTCTGGGACCAAGCCCCCTTGTTGGTCTCTGCGCTGGGCATAAAGCCTGCTTGGAATGCTCACTCTCTGCCCCTCTCCCCAGCTTGTGTTCTTCTCGCTCTCTCACTAAATAAACAAAAACATTTTCACAAATTATAAATAGAAGCAGTATTAAAGGTGATACTGAAATATGCTTTTAAGGAGGTAGACGCCCAAGTAAGTTTTAGAACTATCTGTAAAAATTACAAACAGGTCCTCATCTAGAACAGCTTGTCTATACTTACAGTACAAGGATCTTCATCAACATTAGAAATTAACATGTATTAGAAGGGTGAAAATGTGGAGAATTGCGAAGATTGTTTTTAAACAACCTATTCTAAAGTTGCATTAAAGAAAAACGGAAAGTAGGAAAAGATTGAATTTCTATTGCCTGAGGCCTTGAGAGAACACGTTTTTTAATAATCCTGTTAGAATATCTCAAGGACTTTTGTTAAGGTATTACTTTCCATTAGTTGACAGTAAGGCCAAGAACTGCCCTTCCCAATAAATAAGTTTATATGCTTTTGTTTCAAAGAAAAAAAAAAAAAGCACCTATACCTTTTACCTAAACAATCAAAGAATTGTTCAAGATTAAGGTCAACGTGGGGCGCCTGGGTGGCTCAGTCGGTTAAGCCTCCGACTTTGGCTCGGGCCATCATCTTGCGGTCCGTGAGTTCAAGCCCCGCGTCGGGCTCTGGGCTGACAGCTCAGAGCCTGGAGCCTGCTTCTGATTCTGTGTCTCCCTCGCTCTCTCTGCCCCTCCCCCTTCATACTCTGTCTCTCTCTGTCCCAAAAATAAATAAACGTTCAAAAAAAATTAAAAAAAAAGATTAAGGTCAACGTAATTAAAAAAAAATCAATGTAAATCGATATAATTTAAAGCAGGTATCAGAAGACAAGTCAGTTTTCCTTAAAAAATTTTTTAAAATATAATCAAATATGGAATTAAAGATTTGAAAGTTATCATTTAATCACCATTTACAACATGGAAGGATCTAGAGATTATAATGCCACATGAAGCAAGTCCAAGAAAGAGAAACACTGTAGGATTTCACTCATGTGTGGAGTTTAACAAAACTAAGGAAAACGACAACCTTAGGTATGGAGGACAAACCGGTGGTTGCCAGAGGGGAGGGAGGGGGATGGGTGAAATAGGTGTAGGGGATTAGGAATACACTCATCGTGATGAGCACAGAGTACAGAACTGTTAAATCACCATATACCAGAAACTAAGATAACACTATGTTCATTATACTTGACTAGGAATAATAGCACCTGGAAATAAAAGTCATTTTTATACTCAATACATCAATTTAGTGTAGTTGACAATTTCTCACCAGCTAAGAGGATTTTGTTTACCGATCGACTGATTGCTATTTTAACATTTTTCCCCAATAGCATAAGCTACTTTGAAGATATACGGCCTTGGGGCAACTGGGTGGCTCCATCAGTTAAATGTCCAACTGCAGCTCAGGTCATGAGCTCGTACTTCATGGGTTCGAGACCTGCATCGGGCTCTGTGCTGACAGGTCAGAGCTTGGAGCCTGCTTCAGATTCTGGGTCTCCCTCTCTCTATCCCTTACCCCATTCCCACTGTGTCTCACTCTTGCACTCTCAAAATAAATGTTAAAAAAATTAAGATATAAGGCCTTGTCTCTCGTTCACTAATTAGAATATTAGAAGGAAAATATAGGCTTCATTTCCTTGGACTATTTCCCAATCCTGTATCATTTTGAGTAGATGGTAATTTTTATTTAAGATTCTCAAAACACTGCATTCTTTAAAAACCTAACTATGCCTTAGGATATTTCCGTTGGAAGTACAGTATTTCAGGTATGCCTCATAAGAAAGGTCTTTTAAGGATAGTATCCACCTATGGTTTTGACAGTGATATTGAGGTACAAGGTAAATACAATCAAATCCACCTATTTTAAGTGTTTCAAGGAAAGTACACACCTGTAAAACCACCACCCTCAGATACACCTGTCTCACGCCCACAAGTTCATTGTTGCCCCTTCCCAGATCACGTAACCTCCATCCTCAGCCCCTAGGGAATCCCCGATTTGTCACTCTAGACCCGTTTTACCTGTCATTTCATATACACAGAATCATACAATGCATATTCTGGTGTCAGATTTTCTTCATTCAACGTTTTTAGGATTTCACCACAGCTGTAGGCTTCATTCCTTTTCTCTTGCGGAGTATTCCATTGTATGGGTAGGGGAGTGGATCAACAAATTTTAGTCTATTAATAGACATTTGGGGGCTCTTACTATTAATATTCCCTATGAATATTCATGGCACAGCGTGGCCATGTATTTTCATGGGGTATACCAGAGATATACTCTAAGTAGGTTTAATTTTATGAGAAACTGTTTTCTAACACATTCAGAAGCATTTGTACTTGTTTTCACAACCTAAGTGGTGCCTCCCTAACACCCCCCCGTATTGTTAATTTTAGCCACTCTATCTGGCATCCATTTGTAGCTCACTGTGGTTTTATTTTTCCTTAATACTAAGCATCTTTTCATGCTCTTATTGGCCTTTTAAAGATCTTCCTTTGTAAGGTCCCCCTGTTCAAATCTTTTGCAGAGCAGGGACTGTAGATTTTGTTGAAGGATATACACCCACAATCTTACACAGGGCCTGTCCCCTAAGCACTCAAACGGCAACTGAGTGACCGTTGGTATTCCAAAGTATAATCAGATACTCCTAGGACATCAGTGTCCTCATCGAAGTTAGGGGATAAAGCACCTACAAGAACCAAGTACTGGAAACATCTGAGCAAAGTATGAAAAAGTCAAGTGCCAACAAAATGGCCATATTAAGGAACAGAGCATACTGGACTCTCTCACTATCCTATGTAGACTTCTGAACTGGAACCACTCTATTTCTAGAGGGACTTTATAGGGGAGGAAACAGGATTACTGTGAAAGCCAGACATCAAACAGTTTTACAACCATCTATAACCAGCACCACTTACCTCAATTTTGAAGTAGAGCATTTTTCCTCTCAAATGATAGGTGTTTTACAGAGCATGATAAAGAGAAATGGTTCTTTCAGTACAGGCCTAAGGTTTAAAACTTGGTTATTTTTAAAAAGACTAAAAATCCTTCTTTGGGGAGAAGGGCCTATCAATAGGCAAAAGGGGATAGAGTAAATATCGGAGTAACTACACATTTTTTTTAAGTTTATTTGTTGGCGGGGGGAGGTGAAATTCCAAGCAAGCTCCACACCATCGATGCAGAGCCTGATGCAGGGCTTGAGCCCACGAATCACGAGATCATGACCTGAGCTGAAACCAAGTCAGATACTCTACCGAGTCACTCAGGTGCCCCAATTACAAACCTTAAAAAAAAAAAAAAAAGTGAGCCATTATTGCCTTCAATTCAGCTTTAACAGCATGCTTGAAGAGAACCAGAATTTGTTAGCAGCGTGATGGAATAGAAGGAATCCTGGAATATCTGGGCACTAGCACCAATTTCTGCATCAGTGGTTTGGGGGCAGTGACAGAAACAGATTCCCCAACACTCAAAAGGGAAGGGAGTGCATCAGAGACTCCTAGAATCTCCAGGAGGTTTGCAGGAAACAAGGCAATTCTAGACGGACAAGTCTGAAAGCTCAATTCCCAGCAGATCGAGTCTCATGAAGACACACCTCTATTAAGGGTGAGCAACATGCCCCCAGCAGGTCCATTCACCTTCTAAAAAGAGCAGCTCTAACTGCCCATGCTTTAGGGGTCACACTCACCCAAGACCAGGGGTCCGTGGGCCCCTCACTACCATCCTAGATGCCTGTATCTAGGGTATTCATGTGTTGTCAAGAAAGGAAAAAAAGTCCACAGAGGTCAGGGACCAACTACTCTCCACTAGTGACCTTAGAAGTTAAATCGCTCAACCTAGAAAACTCCACTCAGAAGGGACACTCCTCCCTATTCAAAGGATTCCTAAGAGGCTCTAACAATGCAATATATGTGCCTAAGTGTTTTCAAAGTCATAAAGGCACCTAGAAAATATTAACATTTCATCGCAAGAATATTAAAGGGGAAAGCTGTGAAAACACAGTGGATGCAAAGCTGAGGAAAATACAACTAAAAAGCACTCCTAAAATGTGTAACATTGGAGCCTTTATGGGTTTTGCTCATCCTAATACACCCTCCACTTCCTAGGGCAATTTTTCTTCCAGAGTAACTTGCAGGACTAATAAACAAAAAGCCTTACTGATGGGATTGAATCATTATGGTAGGAATATGTGGATCTTGGTTTATTCCGAAGAGACTTCCATTAAAGACCATTTCCCCCACCCCAAGGGCCCAGAGATCAAATGACTGTTCAGAGGTTTCAAGATTGAGAAATTTAAGATGTACAGAATACACCCTATTTTCCCATGGTGTTTTTTGTCTTCAAATTGGTTTGCTTCTCTTGGTCTGAGGAATATAGTTCTGAGAGAATTTGACAAGGTGAAGGAACAAAGTCAGGAATCAAGCCAGTTCATTTCTTGTGACTATAAATCTTAATGCACTTAGATTTTTATGATTAAGTAATATTGATAGAGGAATGAAAACATTCACAAGAGATTTGTAAACAGGAATACAGGTCACAAAATAGGTGTCCTTAAGAAGTCTAATGTAACATAAATGTCCTTAAGGCCATTCAACTGTATACTTAAAAACAGTAAAATGGTGGGGCACCTGGGTGGCTCAGTCAGTTAAGCATCCAACTTCAGCTCAGGTCATGATCTCCCAGTTCTTGAGTTCAAGTCCTGCACTGGGCTCTCTACTAACAGCAGGTCCTTCAGGTCCTGTGTCCCACTCTCCTTCTGCCCCTCCCCCCACTTGTGCATGTGCTCTCTCTCTCTCAAAAATAAGCTTAAAAAATGGTAAAATGGCAACACGTCGATTTTACAAAAAATTGAAATACACTATTAAAATGTTCCAACAGGGGCGCCTGGGTGGCACAGTCGGTTAAGCGTCCGACTTCAGCCAGGTCACGATCTCGCGGTCCGTGAGTTCGAGCCCCGCGTCGGGCTCTGGGCTGATGGCTCAGAGCCTGGAGCCTGTTTCTGATTCTGTGTCTCCCTCTCTCTGACCCTCCCCCGTTCATGCTCGGTCTCTCTCTGTCCCAGAAATGAATAAACGTTGAAAAAAAAAAAAAAACTTAAAGTGTTCTACTGCACCTTGTTTTAAATAAAAATTCTCATTGTTTCCTTGTTAAAAATATTCATAAACATTAGCTGTTCTCTTTCCCATTACTCATCATAAGGAGGAGAGAACAATAGGGATCAGAGACATCGTGGGGTGGGTGGTGTGGGTGCAAAGCCTGGTAAGGCGGGGACAGGAAGAGAAGAGATTTAAAAAAAAAAAAATCCGAAGAAAAACACGGAGGACAAAATGCTGCAGAGACTTGATCTATGGACCATTTACTCCCCCCAAGAGCATCTTACTTGTGACCAAGTTCATCTTCTATAAAACCCCTCCATTCGTTCAGGATGAGGTTCAGAGCTAGTGTATGTGTAAAGCACATACTCTAGAGGCAACAATGGACCAGTTATCACAGTGCTAGGATAGTAGGACCACCAACTTATGAAAGAACCAGGACTATTCAAACATCATACTGAAAGGGAAACATGAACAATCCAATCTTAGATGCAGAAGGACAAGGTGACAGGTCATTGATACAATTAAGTAGATGCGGCAAGCAATGCCCCCTTCATGTCATCTTTCAGGCAATGGTTTTCTACCCTCTTGACTCAGGACCCTTCTGCCTTGGAGACTCCTCAAGCTCTTTTCACTACGGACCTAGTAGCAAAGCCATGGACTCCTTGACCACAACCCCAGTTTCCCAAGGAATCCAAATAGACACTTTCTGAAAACCTGCGGTTTCACCAAATATAGTTCAAAAATCTCTGCTCCCTTACACAGCACAAACACGATCTGTTTTTTCCTAATAGTATACCTCCGAAGATTTCAAAAGGAGCTAAAAACATTTCTACCATCAAATTAAAAAAGGGACTCTAAATGAGACACATTTGGCTGAACCCCTGTCATATTGCTATGCTTGGTTTCTTAGAAACAGTTAGCTTTTGCAAATTATTCAGCTGATAATTAACACACTGATATAGATTTTCCAGTATCTTTATAAACCTTCCAGATATTGTTTATTATAGTAACTCAGATACCTTTGTGTTCACTGGAGATTTAAGAATTTTTAAGCCTTTGACTTTATCAGCACATCCCCCGCAGGACAGGGGACCTCTGAAGTGCTCCCCCATGCATATTACCACATCAAGATGTAGTATCGACCATGTAAAACCTGCTGTCTTATTCTCAGCCCAGGAAACTGACCAAGTGTATTCCATGACGATCCCCTATTCAGCTGATTACTCAGTCTCATTCAGTTCCTGGCATTTTTCAGTCTGCCACCGTTTGCTCACCAAAGCAAAAACCCCAGAGTAAACCTCCATTTCCCTGCTGTGAGCCACTTGCTTTCATTAGCATTAAATCCCGTCTCATGTTTGTAGCAGATTTTCACTTTGACAGATAACACTAAGAACATTAGACATAAACAGGAAAGATTCAGTCAAAATGGCCAGAAAAAAAATCCTTAACAATTTTTTTTTTTTTGGCACTACCCTTTAAGAACAAAATCCAAATCTGCCTGTTTTGCTTAAGATTTATCCTTTGGAGACTATTTGGGAATGTGACCAGAATCCAGGAGAAGCCAACTCTCCATCGACACAATGAACAAACCTGGCATTCTCTAAGAAACAATACCTTTGTTTTCTAGGTAATTTATGGTCCGCATTCTGGAAGCCTGTTTTGTAGAGAAGTAAGGCCCGGCACCATGAAAGCAGGTTAAGTTTGTTTTCTCTCAATATTTATGCTCATTACTGAAATTGTGTGGACAGCAAACAGTTTGATATTCTAGACACAGAAGACTATGTACACTCTACCTTTTCGGGCTCATGAAATTTCACACTCAAGAGATCTAGAAGGATGATCCAGAATATTAACAAAGAGGTGACAGTTTCACCTAATCTACTTAATAATGTTCCTCTACTAGATCTGACAGTTTCTTCCTAAGCCTTAGCCCCAACCCTCATTTTCAGAACTCAGAAGTAGGGTTTTCTTAACAAGGCTAGTTATTCAAGTATCAACCCAGACTTCTGTAACTAACCTCCTTCCTTCATCCGCTTTTCCTCCAAATCCAGGAATGTTTCCACCTCTTCTGGGACAAGGTGACAAAAGGGGTTGGATGAAGCCAGACTGGCCTACTTTCCGGACCTGGGTTACTCCCCACTGCAGAGAGCACAGCTTGATAGTTTCCCAACTTTCCAGGTCTGCCCGTGGGCTTCCAATCACAGCTGAAGTCATTTGCATTCTTAAGGATTCCTTCTACACTGCCCTCAACTTTACAAGCTCATGAGCAGGTGGTTCCATACACAGCATTCTGGGCAATGAGACCTCTCCAGGATTTTATTCTCCGATTCGGCAACCCTAAGTTATGACTTCCATTTGCGTGTTTATACTGTCCAAGACATGGCCACCTTGTATCTTAGGGCAAACCATCTATCAACTCTTTTAAGATCTGGGTTCAAATTCATTTTCTCTCCTCTACAACACTGCAGGAAATTCATTTAGATGGCACTCATGTCAAAGCACTACTGGAGGTCAGATAAATTAGACCAGTGCTCTTCCTCTGGGAAGCCAAAGGCATCAAATATACAAGACCGGTTCAATAAGGCGGGACGTCATTATTTCGGTATCACTGATCAAGACAGTTCCCCTGGTGCTCTTATTCTTAGAGTCCATCTTTTTGCATAGCTGGATACATCCCTCCAGACTGCTCTACAACTTTCTCACAGGTGTCCCTTCTCTTCTGTCATCCCCTCCTATGTGAGATCATTTCTATCAGAACACTAACATACTGCAGTACCATCCAAAAAATACTATCACTACATATCCCCTCCAGGCACCCATCCCATTTCTCTGCTTTTCTGCATTAAACTTCTCCAAATACCAAGTGCACACGCTATTTCCATTACCTCACCTCATTCCTCAGCCTACTCCAGTCTGGCTTTGGTTCCGGTTACTACAATGAAACAGCTTAGCAAATACAGTAGGAATCGAAATTGCTAAATACAACAGGATATTAAGTGTCCTCATTTTTCTTGACATTCAATCCTCTTGGTGACTTTCTTCCTGAAGGACCTTCCTCTCTAGGCCTCTGTGACATGATTACCTATGTACGTCTCTAGGTCTTTCTTGGTTTCCTTCAATGACCCTTCTGCTAAATAAATCGAGTTATTTTAATAATTTTTGAGAGAGAGACAGTACAAGTGGGGGAGGGGCAGAGAGAAAGGGAGACACAGAATCCGAAGCAGGCTTCAGGCTCCCAGATATCAGCACAGAGCCCGACACGGGGCTAGAACCCGTGAACCACAAGATCATGGCCTGACCCAAAGTTGGACACTTAACCGACTGAGCCACCCAGGCGCCCCTACAGGGCTTTTTCTTAAACCCCCTTCTCTTCCCCACACACACTGCCATCTTAATTAACGTCATTCGTTCCCAGAGTTTTAATACCATCTATCAACTGGTAACATGTAAATGATCTTTAAGTCCGGCCTCGCCTCTGGACTCCAGTCACACAGAATCAAGCTGATACGATCTCAAAATCCGCAAGGTAAAAACTGGACTTCTGACTTTCCTCCAAAAGCCTGTTTGTCTCCACGTCTTCAAGATATCTGTGAAGATAACCATCCACCCAATTGCCCAAGACAGAAACCATTCTCGATTTGTCAGACTCTCATTACGCTCACGTGTCCAAGCTGCAGCCCCAACTGCTCCTTCCACCGGAATACATTAGAAAGTCGATTTCTTCCCATCACCACTGCCACCAACCTGGTTCAGGCCATGAGCATTTCTTCCCATGTTTTCCCACAACTGCCGCTCACTTCCTCCCTTTGTCCTTCTTAACTCTACTCGACAAACCATCCCAGCAAAGAATTTAGGAAGATCTATCCATTCACATCATTTCCCTGCTCAGAACTCTTCAATGTTTTGCCCACCATGCTTAGATTAAAACCCAGACTTCTCTTTGACCCACAGGAGGTTACATATCTGGCCCTATGTCCCACCCCCACCCCCAACTTTACCTTCTAGCACTCTATACCCCATTCCCCGGCTGCAGCCTACTCGTATTGTAGTCTCTCGAACACAGCACACTCCTGTTTAAGAGACTGTTCTCCCCACCTAGAATGCCATTCCCCAAACGTGACTGTCCTCCACCTAGAATTCATAGCAACTTAAATGTTGCCTTTTCCGGGAGACTTTTCCTGACCTTCCTCCCACATCATTCCCCTTGTGCCAGTTACTTTTTCCCCTGCATTTCACATTTCACACTTCAGTTTCCATCTATTGCCTTTATAGGCTGCATTTCCCACTAGATGGTGACCTGCACGAGGACGGGGATGAACCCAGCACCGGGGATGCTGCATAGCACTTTATAAACAATCAACAGACACTTGTTTAATGACTTAGCTTTTAAGACTGGGAGAAATGGCCCACCTACACCAGTGAGAGCAGTCAGCTCTCCAGCCCTGCCAACGCTTTCAGGATTTTTTTTTTTTTTAATTGCGGTCTTTCGCAGATTGTGGTCTTCCTTGGCCCTGGGGTCTTTCGTAGATTACCTAATTTATCTTCCCCTAGGATATTTTCAAAGTAAGAATTAGCAAACTGCACGTAACAAGAAACAGGAGCAGGGGCACGTGGGTGGCTCATTAGTTGAGCATCTGACTTCAGCTCAGGTCATGATCTCACGGTTCAGGAGTTTGAGCCCTGCATCAGATCTTCTGTCTCTCTTTCTCTGCCTCTCCCCTACCTGCTCATTCGCAAAAATAAGTCTCAAAACCAAACAAAAGAAAAGAAAAAGAAAAGAAAACAAGCAAGCAGAGGAGCAAAAGTCGCTTGCTCAGGGCGATACAGAGTACCAACATTGGAATTCAAATCTGACTCCAACTCCAGACCTTTGGAAGCCCTTTGATTAACCCCGAGCTGGCTTCACGGGTGTGAGATTCATTTAGCCACACAGGGCCCCATGCTTTTTTAATACCCTAGCATTACCATCTTGAAATCTTAAGGTTTCTGAGCAGGGGCTTGGCATTTTGCCGGGCCCCACAAATTATGCACCCGGGCTGGATTCTACAACAGGTTTGGTTGTGAAGAACTTCCTCAATTTATTCCTAGTATTTCCGATTTATTCCTGGCATTTTCTTACACAGCAGAGTTTTGGATTTCAGTAAACAGAGTGATTTACCACTGTATTCACAGCTGTAAGGCATTTAATAGTGTTGAAGAAAAGAAATTTCCAGACCCAGTCCCAGAGATAGCTATTTTTTTACTACCGTCTTCAGACCTGTCTGCTTATCTCCTTTTTATACGGCGGTAAGTCTGAGCTCATTCTTGAATAAAATATTACCTTCCCACCTTTATTCTTTCTAATCCCATAAAACTAGACTCTTTTCAAAATTCTTAGCCTAGAACCCAATCAAAGGCTTTTGGGGTAGCCCATTATTCACAAATTCACTAAAACCACCAACAACCAAACTGAACAAGCAATACCTTAGAGCAATAACGCTGCCTTACACGCTCTATTATCTTTCTGAAGCAGTTTTCAATCTATCCCGTACCGCGGAGTTTTCCATATGCCATTAACAAAAGTGATGTCACTTGCCTGTCCTGTAGCCTCCCGCGTCTTACTCTGATAATCCTTAAAAGCCAGGGGTCCTCCAAGGAGAATACCTAGAGCAACAGCAGCACCCAAAAACACGCCTGAAATACACCTTCTCAAACTCTGCCTCAGGTCTATTTATTTAGAAACACCGGAAGGTGGGGCCCACGGGAAGACAGGGCTCATGGGAAGACGGGCCCACGTGCAGACGGGGCCCATGGGAGGGTCGTTTAGCAGGCCCTCCAGATGATTCCAATATTATGCTAATGCGGAGGCCCACCATCCCAGGTGAATGTTATTAAGAGAGTCATTTCAAGTGTGAGTGAAGGTCTTTTCAAACTTTAGTTTCCTCAGCCTTGCCACAGGCATAGAACGTCCACAGGCTTAGCATGGCCAGTCCAGTCGTCTGTCTTTTTCACCTCTACCCAGGCGTTCAGACAGCCAGCAGCTTTGGGAAACTTTCTGTAATGCAGTGGCTGTTTCAAATCAGTTACACATTTTGATGAACGGTTTTACTCTCAGAATTCATGGATCGGTGGTGGGTCTGTTTGTTTATCTCACTGATACATCACCACAGACTATGACAAATTTGATCTGAAACGACTTGTTCTGATGCTTCTGGCATATTTCAGCAGCCAAACTGCAACCGAATTAAGCCTAAAAGTCTTGCTTCGTGAAAAACACAAAATATACACAAAACAAAAAAATACTCTCTTGTGGCTTCTTTTAAGCCTTGAGCCCCTATCGAATACATTATAACCATCAAGTTGCCCCAGGTTTTAATAATTAGCTTCTTGACTTCATTTAATATAAAGAATGTTCTGAAGCAAAATTCATAAACTCTTTTGTCAGCACCTACCATGTGCATGGCACTGTGCTTCCCTGGTTAATCACGGTTTCACCCTGACTGGAGGGAAAGGATGAAAACGTGAGAAAGTACTTTGTTTTTTTTGTTTTTTAAAGTTTATTTTTATTTTTGGGACAGACAGAGACAGAGCATGAACGGGGGAGGGGCAGAGAGAGAGGGAGACACAGAATCGGAAACAGGCTCCAGGCTCTGAGCCATCAGTCCAGAGCCCGACGCGGGGCTCGAACTCAACGGACCGCGAGATCGTGACCTGGCTGAAGTCGGACGCTTAACCGACTGCGCCACCCAGGCGCCCCGAGAAAGTACTTTGACTAACTGTGCATCTTCACTATCTTCGCAACTCCTTCCTCCCAAACTTTCTTTTACATTCTTCAGAGGGAGAAGAGTAAATTTTTCTTTCCTAATAACTCATCTGTCAACCTTTGCTCTGTATTTCAGGAAAGTGATTGGTGAAGAGAAAAAAAAAAGAATAAAAGAAAAGAATTGCCCCACTTTTATTTTATTTCCTTCATTTTTTAACAGCACAGAATATAGTGCCAAACAGCCTGATTTCAAACCCAAACTCTAGGGCATTGAGCAAATCACTTAAGATCTCTGTGCCTTCATTTCCTCATCTGTAAAATGGTTGCAGTGAGGTTACTATATAAGGAAGAAATGATTCAATATATGTAAGCTTCATGGTGCAGTTTCTGGCATAGAAAGTTTAATATGTATAACCATTAACCTTCCCACATCACTGTTCTTTGCAGTTTAAGCTGCAAATCCACCCTGACCTTTATCCGAGAGCCTAAGCCCAAGAGCCCATGTCATCCTGCCCCCACCACAACATCTTGCTGTCCCACTCTTGATTTTCTACAATGCTTAACAGTATCTCCTGTAAGGCCTAAAATTGTAACTTCCTGTGTCATTCTCCAGGCATTACACGTCCCCCATTTCATGGTGTAAATGGAACATTGTAGACATAGGTTTGGGGTCGGATAGACCCAGGTTCAAATGTTTATCTTCTTCCCCTCTCCTCCTGGCTTACTCTGCTCCAGTGTCTTTGGTCTTCTTATGCCTCAAATACTTCTCTACTTCAGCGTACTTGTTCTCTCTGCCTGGAACATTCTTCTCCAGTTATCTCCATGGCTTTTCCCCTACTCCTTTCTGGCACCTAATAGCACCAATCAGAAAGGCTTTCCCTGTAGCTAAAATAGTGCCCCCTCTCATTGTGGACCCTCCCATCTTGCTTTGTTTTTCCTCACAGGACTTATAATCACCAGACATTTTATTATATGTTTATTTGTTTGCTTGTGTGTCTTCTGTCAGCCCTCCCTCGCATTTAAGCTCCAGGAGGGCTGGAATTTGGTAAAATGGAAATAATCCTTACCAACTCAGGTTGTGGTGAGGATTGAATGAGAATAACATGTATAAAATATAAAACCTTTATAAATATAAAAACGGTCTCACAAAATGTTGAGCATACAGCAAGTGTTCATTTTGTCTCTCCTCATGATGACAAATGGAGGGGGTCGGCACGTTTTTCTTCTCTTATGATTCCCCACAACCATCCCCTTACTTGTGTCCCTGACACCTGAGAAGAATCAATGAAACCTGTTCAATGTTACAGCCATCATTTAGCTTTGCAGCAAAACGTCAGCACATCCTCATTAGATTTTCAATATACTTGGCTGTGAAAATATGGGCATATATCTGTGTACACAGAGTAAGATTCACCAGGAGTGCTCGTCAAAAGGGATGTTTTAATTAAATGATTTTTCTAGTCACTCATCAACTTACTTTCTTTTACCCATTGTCACTGAACATCTCTCTCCCTGCGCTTAATGCACTTCCTGCCTTAGGAAGTAGGAAATATGGAAGAGGAATCCATCTTTCTTTTACGACTGAGTACATCTTGGAGCAGTCATTGTTAAGGACACCGGTTCCCACTTGATATAACTGAAGATACTGAAGACACAGCATGTCGGCCTCACCTTATTCTGACCCCAAGACAAACCTAGGTAATCGCTCTCTCAAGTTAAACCCTCAACAGAAGCTCTTATCTATGTCTTGTCACATTTCTAACGATAAATTGCACATGCACACACACCCGCACACACAATAAGAGCCTATTTAACAAGGATTCTATGCTCATGTTTCAACTGAATTTGAAGTTTCGTAGATCTATCTAGTTTGGATGGGCATCACATAACTAAATATCCAGAGTTTAAAACTTGACGATATAAGTAAAAAATTCAACACATTAAAAACAATAAAGGAAATGGTTTTACGATTATGTCAGTACAAACATATTGCCCTATTCTCACCCAACAACAGTGACAGAAGTAGCATGAAAAACAAATCCCTGTGGGTTTTTTTTTTCCACTCAATAGTTTATTCCTGGAAGTTTATTAGGCTTGTTTGCAGAGCTGCTAACAATACTGTTTAATTGTTTTCACTATTTCTTACTGCTCTTAGTCTCACTATCCATAGTGACCATTAAGCCACCCTCAAGAACAAATCACCTCTGTGAGGGCAAGGATGTCCATAAATTTGTTTATGCTCCTTTAGTGATCTTACCTCTAACTCACACGTCAGCAGAGTATTGAAAAAAAAATTAAAGAGTGGTTGCATCTGAATTCTATCCCTACCGCTTCCTAGCTACCCTTGTTAAAACGAACTCGGCTTCTCTGAAATTCAGTTTCTTTTTCTGTGTTTCAGGCATCTGAATAAAACTTCCCTCAGAAAGGTGTCAAGGGGCACCTGGATGGTTCAGTCAGTGAAGCATCCAACTGTTGATTTCACCTCAGGTCATGATCTCAGGGTCGTAAGACTGAGCACCAAGATAGGCTCCATGCTGAGTGTGGAGCCCGTTTGGGATTCTCTCTCTCTCTCTCTCTCTCTCTCTCTCTCTCTCTCTCTCTCTCTCTCTCTCCCTCTCTCTCTTTGCCTCTCGCCCCCCGCCTTTCTAAATAAATAAACATTAAAATAAAAAAAAGAAAGAAAGATGTCAAGAAGATTGCGTAAGAGATCATTGAAAGTGCCTGGTATTTAAAAATACCAAATTAACGCTTGCTGTCCTCTCCTTTTCATCTTCTTTCTATCAAGGGTATGAAACAGCTAAACCTAGAGCGCTTTTACTATGCTATTTCACTGACTCCACACACAAGTATTAAAGTTCCATAACATGCCAGGCACTGAGCAAGATATGGGACCACCCAGACAAGCACAATGCAATTCTTAGCCTAAAGGAGATCCTAAATGAAAGGACTAGATTATACTCTAATCACATCTAAGGTTATGTTTGATAATCATACATTTTCCCTGGGAAGAAGAAATAATACCCAGCCTTCCAAAGATTCTACAATGTGTATGATTCACAAACTATGCAGTAATACAATATCCTGTGAATTACCTCACTGCTGAGATCAATACAGGACCGTGATGGTATCACACCAGCCTACTTGTCTGTCTCCATCAGTGGACCCAAAGGCACCAATCATACAAGGCACAGTATGGTCTCTCTCTCGCTCTCTCGCTCTCTCTCTCTCTCTCTCTCTCGCTCTCTCTCTCTCTCTCTCTCTCTCTCACACACACACACACACACACACACACACACACACACACACAATTGTTTCCCTCCTTCAACTGTACTTAACAGGTAATGAGATAAAAGTCGGACTTAGCCATTATTTACTGCTGGTTTCTTCTGCTGCATTCAATTTCCATAGTCTATTTATTTGGAATATGTGGTCTTCACAACAGGAATTAAGTTTTAGTTACTGTTACCAGTGCATTCTATAGTTACATCCACTACCTTGGTGCACATTTTAAACAATGAGCTCTTTTTGTAGCTATAGCCCCAATCATTCCCACTTTGTCCTAGGCTCTGGCAATTTGAGTCATTATTATTTTATCTTTTAAAGGAAACTAATTTTGCAAATCCCTATCAAAAATACACCAGCATTCTTCACAGAGCTAGAACAAACAATCCTAAAATTTTTATGGAACCAGAAAAGACCCCAAAGAGCCAAAGCAATCTTGAAAAAGAAAATCAAAGCAGGAAGCATCACAATCCTGGACTTCAAGCTGTATTACAAAGCTATAATCATCAAGACAATATGGTACTGGCACAAAAACAGACACTCAGATGAATGGAACAGAATAGAGAACCCAGAAATGGACCCACAAACCTAACTAATCTATGCCAACTAATCTCTGACAAAGCAGGAAAGAATATCCAATGGAATAAAGACAGTCTCTTCAGCAAATGGTTCTGGGAAAACTGGACAGCGGCATGCAGAAAAATGAACTTGGACCACTTTCTTACACCAGACACAAAAATAAACTCAAAATGGATGAAAGATCTAAATGCAAGGCAGGAAGCCATCAAAATCCTCGTGGAGAAAGCAAGCAGAAACCTCTTTGACCTTGGTGACAGCAACTTCTTACTCAACAGTCTCCGGAGGCAAGGGAAACCAAAGCAAAAATGAACTACTGGGACCTCATCAAAATAAAAATCTTCTGCATAGCGAAGGAAACAATCAACAAAACTAAAAGGCAACCCACGGAATGGGAGAAGATATTCGCAAATGATGTATCAGATAAAGGGTTAGTATCCAAAATCTATAAAGAACTTCTCAAACTCAACACCCCAAAAACAAATAATCCAGAGAAGAAATGGGTAAAAGACATGAATAGACACTTCTCCAAAGAAGACATCCAGATGGCTAACCGACACATGAAAAAATGCTCCACATCACTCATTATCAGGGAAATACAAATCAAAACCACAATGAGATACCACCTCACACCTGTCAAAATGGCAAACATCAACAACTCAGGCAACAACAAATGTTGGCGATGATGCAGAGAAAGAGGATCTCTTTTGCACTGCTGGTGGGAACGGTCTGGAAAACAGTATGGAGTTTCCTCAAACAATCAAAAATAGAACTGCCCTACAACCCACCAGTTGCACTACTAGAAATTTATCTAAGGGATACAGGTATGCTGTTTCGAAGGGGCACATGCATCCCAATGTTTATAGCAGGACTATATCGACAATAACCAAAGTATGGAAAGAGCCCAAATGTCCATCGACAGATGAATGGATAAAGAAGATGTATACATATATACATATATACCACATCTTCTTTATATGTGATATATATATATACATATATATATATATATATATACACATATATACATATGTGTATATGGCAGATGAAATCTTTCCATCTGCAACTACGTGGATGGAACTAGAGGGTATTATGCTAAGCAAAATTAGTCAGTCAGAGAAAGACAAATATTATATGACTTCACTCATATGAGGAATTCAAGATATGAAACAGATGCACATAAGGGAAGGGAAGCAAAAATAATATAAAAACAGGGAGAGGGACAAAACATGAGACTCTTAAATATAGAGAACAAACAGAGAGTTGTTGGCAGGGTTACAGGAGGGAAGGATGGGCTAAATGGGTAAGGGGCATTAAGCAATCTACTACTGAAATCATTGCTGTAGTATATGCTAACTAACTTAGCTGTAAATTTAAAAAATGAATTAATTAATTTTAAAAAATAATAAATAAAACTAATTTCATTTAGTGCTGGGGTAACTAATAATTTTAAATGCTCAAAAATTCATGTTTCTTTCCCTCATCATGACTACCAATAACTCAGAAAAAAGGAAAGAAATTTTTTTTCTTTCCAAATTCTTAAATTCCAGCTAGTTTAACATACAGTGGAAAGCAATTTTAAAGTTCATTGTTGTGTTCAAAATGTGTCTTTACATGGAGACAACTTTGTGATATAAAGTCAAAATGAATAGAAACAGTACTCTGAAATGAACACCTACTCTGGGCGAATCTGTCAGTCTCGATTCTGCTACTATCCCTCAATGATTCCTGAAAGAGCTTCTGTTTTGACAGACTTTATAAAGACAACAACAAAAACATTAAATGAATAGAGTTTACACCCCAATTACCTTATACTTGATTACCTATACACGTTGTAATAGCTAATAACAATAATAGCAAAAATAACACCACATAGCTATAACCATGGTAAAGCCCTGAGTCACAAATGGTAAAGAGAAATGTCTCTATCTTGAGTCAAGATCCAGATCTTCTCTTCATCTTGGCCCTTCTGCCTTGCTATGGACCTAGTCTTCAGCTTTCTCTGAAGAAAAGCATGTTCCATGCTTCCCTGATACTTTTTTTGCAGCCACCAGTAATCAATCACAGAATTTCTGAGCTTTCAATATCCAACCATGTGCGTAGAGTCTCCATCAGTTGTATATCTACAAATATATGTTTATTTTTCCCTATCTCTGAACATGTGCTAGAATCTCAAGCTCAAAACATTCCCCAGATGTACAAATGACTGCTATCGATACTTAACCCAAGAATACCAGCCATAAATGCTATAGTCAGGATGATTTTTCTCTCTTTCTCTCCCTCTCTTTTGACAGGGAGATAGCAGCTCCAGTCTTGAATGCTTCTCACTCCCTCATTCTCTGCTCTCCCAATTTAGAGGCTCTCAGTGCACCTTGGAAATTTCCCAGTTGCAACAGAGAATGTCTTCTGTCCTCTGTGACAAATGTTCCTGAGAAAACAACTTGCTTAGTGCTTCCCTGAAGTTTTATAGTTTAATTGTTCATTGCCTAATTTGATATTGCTCAGGCAATCACTGTCCAGTGTTCTAGAAAATTATTACCACACTATTGTTTTCAAGATATATACTATTTCTCTTCATATAACTGCTTCTTCAGTTGTATTTTCCAGTAATTTTGTTTTTCACATCAGAATTTGTTTTATTTTATAGGGATGTTATAATATATAAATGTACCAAAATAACACATTGTACACCTGAAACATATACAATGTTAAGTTCCATCCAATACATTTTAATTTAAAAAAAAGGCATGATCTTAAAAAGAAAAAATCAACTTCTCATCTTATTTAACCTTAGCATTTGAAGACATTCCCTATTGCTATGTCCCCACTTGGTGCTAATTATTCATCCTCCTTTTTTTCTATACACAGTAATTTATAATAATTATCTATAGTTATAATGATTGTCTATTAAGTAAAGGAGACAAGCACTTACATGAAAAACCAGATGTCTTCAAATAATACTAAAAAAAAAAAAACAGTAAGAGCCCTATTTAAAAATTGTAGTTGTAATTCAAACTTTTAAGTTAAGGTTACTTTCTTTCATTAAGGTGAAAAAACTCAATAAAACATTTACAAATTAGTAAAAATTGCTGTTTGGCACATCTATATAGAAAATATTAAATAAGAATACACTGGGGCACTTGGGTGGCTCACTGAGTTAAGCATTCAACTCTTGATTTCAACTCAGGTAATGATCCCAAGGTTATCGGATAGAGTCTACATCAGGCTCCACACAGTCAGCATGGATTCTCTCTTTGGGAAGATATATATATCTTCCCAAATTATATATTGGGAAGACATATATATTTCCCAAATTATTTTACCTGGAAAGCTTCAATACAGTGAATCAGAGACTGAAATTCCATCATGTGTTTATGGGTCCAATCAATTGATTTTCTCACTCTGATTGGTCTTACCAAGCTTTTTAGCAGGATAATAATAAAATTAAGGCAATTTTAATATACTTATAATATGAATAATTGGTATATCATTTACTTATAATTGCCA
The DNA here is from genome assembly GCF_014898765.1 of Herpailurus yagouaroundi. Lineage (NCBI taxonomy): Eukaryota > Metazoa > Chordata > Mammalia > Carnivora > Felidae > Herpailurus > Herpailurus yagouaroundi. The sequence goes on along the minus strand of NW_024412430.1, from coordinate 9,371,922 downwards.
ACTATATATTTAATATGCTTCTATCATGTTAGGCACCAAATTATAATTTCATCCCTCCCACCATCATAAGACTTCCAGAAGTTTTACTCACATTTCTTTCTCCTGTAGCATTGGAGGTTTTATACAGAGTGGGTGCTTATTCAAATGTATGTCAAAACACATCATTCACATTCCCACATCTACTGAATATCCACTGGTGGGAAAGATAATTTCCACATCTACAGTCATCACTATGAACTCAATACTCAGAAAACAAAAGATTGTAAGGTTTGGTTTGCAGGATGAATCTGGAGATGGAATGTTCAGCATCATGACTGTAGCTAACAATACCGTATGACATATTTAAAATTTGCTTAAAAGAGTAGATCTCTGGGGGCCCCTGGGTGGCTCAGCCAGTTGGGCATCCAACTCTTGACTTTGGCTCAGATCATGATCCCAGAGTTGTGGGAGGGATTGAGCCCTACATTGGACTCTGCACTGAATGCAGAGCCTGATTCAGATTCTCTCTCTCTCTCTCTCTCCAATAAAAATAAAAAATGATAATAATAGAGTAGACCTCAGCTGTTCTCACCACACACAAAAAAAGTGGTAACTATGGAAGGTGATAGACATGTTAATTAGCTTGATTGTGATAATCATTTCACAATACATACTATATCAAAACATCATGTTGTACACCTTAGATATATATAATTTTTGTTATTTATAGCTCATAAAGCTGGAAAGGAAGGGAAAAAAGAGTACAGTGAATCTTCATCTATTTTGTTCTTTTGTTGCCCACAGAACCTCATTCCAAAGGGATGAGCATTTACCATGAATTTAAAGGCACTTTAGAGAAGGTCTTTCACCACCATTTTGCAATTTTGTCCAGTACAGATTTAACAAACCAAGTAGTAATATCTCAATGCCTGTGATACACAAAAATTGGCCTCCCAACGAGGTCCACATCCTAATCCCCAGAACTCATGAATATGTTACTTTACTTGGCAAAAAGCAATTAATGTTGTAGATGGAATTAAATTTGTCAACTACCAAACCTTAGAGTGAAGAGATTTTTCTCAATTATCCAGGTAGATCCAGTGTAATCATGAGTCATTAAAAGTGGAAGAGGGACACAGAAGAGAGGGTCAGAGAAAGCAATGTAATGATAGAAGTAGGATCAATGAGATGCAACTGTACTCACTTTAAAGAAAGAAGGGCAGGAGACAAGGAATTGGAGTATCTTCCAGTAGCTAGGAGAGGCAAATGAATGGATTCTCCCTTAGAGACTACAGTAGTGAACACAGCCTTGCCAACACTTTTTATTTTAGTCTAGTGAAACCCGCATCAGACTTCTAAACTATAGAACTGTATGGTAATAAATTCATATTGCTGTGAGCCACTAAATTTGTGATAATTTCTATGGCAGTAGTAGAAAACTAACACAATGCCCAGGATTTTTTTCTTTTAGTCCTAAAGCAAAAACTTTAATATAGCAATAGTTTGACAATATATTTTACACATTCAATTTCTTAATGACAGTTTAATTGGCCTCTACAATAAACAGATCATATATTTTCTGATAGTTAAGTGAACACAATGACCCAATTAAAATCTAAGGCCTGAAAGTAAACCTACAGGTCAATGCCACTACATAATTCCTATTATTATTTGTTCAAGTTTTAAAAAACTATCTCTCTCAAGCACTTATCTTGACTTTACTGTATGAACTATAACTCAGAACAAGTGAATAGTTGATGATGGGTGTTCCTACTTCCAGAAATATTTCAGCTATTAAATGATAAAGGAAAGACATAATTGTAATACCACCATTTGCAATCCCCTAATGAAGCAATGGATCTTAGCCAGGATTCAGTTAGCTCTAGTCAAGGGCCTAATCCAGTACACTGCCTCTTTTTCTTTGTCTGTGAGCTAAGAACTATTTTTTCATTTTCAACAACTGGTTAAGAAAACCAAAAGAATGACATTCATGACATAAACAATTATATGCAATTCAGATTTCTGTGTTTTATGAATAAAGTTTTATTGGAACACAGCCATACCCATTTACTTATTTAATGCTTATGACTGCTTTTGCACTGTAACAGCAGAGTTTGGTAGTTTAAAGAGAACTTATGGTGCCTAAAACCTAAAATATTTACTACTCGGCCCTTTGCATTGCATACCCCTACTTTAGGCAATGATCATTAATGGTAGATTAACAAGAGGCAAATAGAATACTTTTGAGGTATCCTTGTGGAAAACAAAACTGATCTAGGCTCCTGGTTAAACTGTCAATTCATAGGAAATACAAGGGACAGAATAACATGTAAGATGACACAATTGGGATGTATTTAGCAAAATACAGAATGTGAGAAATTCTATAGGACAAATAAATTTATTTGACAAATAATCTTCAACAAGAAAAGAAAAAGATCAGAAGGACAGACTTACAGATGAAACTGTAATGTGTCAATTATAATTGTATTCTGATTCAAACAAACTCTGGATAAAAAACAGAATTAAGAAATTATTAAGGAAATGTGATCTTAATATATGTAGGTATTAGGAAATTATTAATTTGTTTGAATTTTATAGTAGTGTTATAATTTTCTTTTAATAAGGAATCCTTATCTTTCATATATTTTTTTAGAAGAAGTAATATGACATCTGGGATTTGCCTGCAATAATCTAGTGGGGAGGGAAGAAATAGAAAATAGAGGTACAGATGAAGCAAAATTGTCATGATTTTATAATTGTTGCAGCTGGATTATTGATACATGGAGTTATTATACTATTCTCTCTCCTGTTGTATATGGTTGAAATCTCCTTAGTAAAAGCATTAAAAAAAACATTCTTTCCCAAAGGTCTTGAGGTTCATGAAGAGAATAATTCTGTAACCATAAAACCCAATAATATAGAACCCAATGATAAAAATAATAAAAGCAAAGAGTGTCTTAAATTTCAATACGATAGTAATTTCGTATTTTAATCTCTAAAATGTCAATAAATTCACCTTCAGTAAAAATGTAGAGTAACAGACATTTCAAGGACCAGGACGACTATGGAAAACAATCATCTTGGAGAAATCAGGCAGATTTTATTTTCTAAAGTACTTTCAAAACCATAAGCCCAATACAAACAATCATAAGCCTTATATTACATCTTGGCTATACTAACAACATTCTAATCCTAGAAGAGTTGAAGATGACAAACAACTCTTCCCCATCAAACAAAGGAAACTTTTGCTTTTTGAATTTGTTATAACATCTATACTTAATACCAATGGTTAGGTACTGTTTCCATTTAGCAAGTATCTCTTGCCAGACAATGTACTAGCTACACAATACATTTAGCTTTTACAATTCATCCCAGAGACAGGTATTACCATTCTCATTTTATGGAAGGCACTGAGACCCACAGTAAGTTGCAAAATCAGTTAATGACCTGACTTGGACTTAAAATCAAGTCTGTCTGATTTGAATGCCAATATAATCTTAAAGGGGAAGGCCAGCACCACTACCCTTCAGCCCCTTGCAAATTTTGACTCTGTTCAGAGGTTAGGATCTGGACAAGCTTGACCTTTCTCTGGTGCAAAACAACTCCAGAGGCACCCCTGGTTCTTATGTCTTCCAAAATGTGAGGTCAGTTCCTGAGTTTATATCTTGTCAAAAATATTTGCAAGAAGCAGAGACAAGAACAAAGATATTAACTGAATATTGTCTGTAATCACACACATACAAAAAATACCACACCTAAATTTTTGATAGTAGGAAAATGAATAAATTACTTGTACAAACATATACTAAAATAATACTTGGGGAGCCTGGGTGGCTTAGTCAGTTGAGCATCCGACTTCAGCTCAGGTCATGATCTCACGGTTTGGGGGTTCGAGCCCCGTGTCAGGCTCTGTGCTGACAGCTTAGAGCCTGGAGCCTGCTTTGGATTCTGTGTCTGTCTCCTCCTCTCCCTGCCCCTCCCATGCTCATGCTTTGTCTCTCTCTGTCTCTCAATAATAAATAAAAGTTAAGAAAAAAAAGTAAAATAATATTCAACATTTATATATAACCATATATCTCCAAAAATACAATGTTGAATGTTGTAAAAGAATATGACTTACAATTCATGTAAAATTTTTCAAACACATAACTATACTATTTATACATTTTCATGAATACATAAATATATACTGGAGGTAATTTTAAAAAACCATATGAGAAGAATGAACCTCAAGTTCAGAATATTTCTGATCTTTGGGAAAGGTATCAAGAAAATGGTAGGAGGATATTTTAACTTGGCCTATAACCTTTTACTTCTTTTAAAAAGATATGAAGAAAATATGCCAAATTGTTAACCTTAATATGTGTTATGGATATGTAGATTCTTTTCCTAATATTTTCTATTATTTTTCATTTTTTCTATTTTCAGACAATTTAAATTTTAAATAAAAATAAATAAATACTTCATACAAAAAGAAGAAGAGGACTTGAGTGAATCTTACATTCAGTGGAAAAAGAAGAAGGAATTCTCCTGATAGAATTCAGAAAAAAAGACATAAAAATATAATTCATCTAAGGCCACACAGCTAATAACTAACAGAGCCAAGATTCCAATCTAGACCTGCTTGATTCCAAAGCCACCAGATTGTTCACAAATCAATTGGATTTTCCATACAACTCCCAAAGTAGAGATGACCTACTTCAAACTGAGCCTCATAGAAACACTTATCCTGTAGAGCCCTCCCTCCTAACCTCACTGTTGTAAAGTTCTTTCCCAAGGAAGTCCTAGGAAAATCAACCTCAGGGAGGACAAAAACCTAGCTGGTTATTACCATGGATGTGTTCCCTTTTGTGTGACAGTTTTGTGGTTGAAGTTCTGGTATTCTAGAGAGGTATTTTTCATGAATGTGCAATTTCATGACATTGAATGCATGGATTGGCAGTTTGATGTGTCAGCTCTGAACACTATATTCAGGAGAACTAAAGTAGTGATTCCCACCTTTCTGAAAACTGAGAATTTTATTACAATCCTTGTGGTATTTAGAGAGGCCAAAGTGAGATACAAAGTTACATTTCAGCAATCTCTGAATTACCAATAAAAGTTTTCATAAAAATACATACTTTTTGTGTAACTTGTGAATTAATTTACCAACACTATAGACTGAATGTGTACTAAGTAAAACCTGCAAAATAATTAACAACCAGGTCCAATTTCAACCAAGCAAGTTCATAAGACAAAGAGAGGGCAGACCCAGGACTGAAAACAAGCAAAAAGTAGGTCTTCAACTCTCCCATTAAAAGAAATCCTATCTCTTCCAACGCTATGGATCAGTTTCAGTGCTATTCTCTCCTCCTCCTCCTTTTATAGGTTCTTCTTCAGAAAATAAACACGTTGAAATCTGTCTCATCTTGCAAATCAATCAATCAATCAATCAATCAATAGAAAAAGGAAAGAAAAATTCTTCTGCCTCTATTTCTCTTTGCTCTCCTAGTCAAGAACTTAAAGTCTACCTCATATTAATTAGAAAATACTGTTTGTTAATGCATTTACTAATTGGTCAATAAATTCATTAAACAATATTTGAGGCTTGCTAGACACCAGGTACTGTTCAAGGCAACTGGATAAATCAGTGAAAAAAACAAAAAGCCCTACCTTTGTGGGGCTTACATTCTCCCTGAAGTCAGGCAACAGATAATAAATTACATGATGTGCTTAGAGAGTGCCTGGCACGTACAAAGTACTCTACAGTGTTATTTGTCTTTGTTGTTATTATTTCTTTGTCTCATCGGCCTTGGCTTCTATTCACTGCATTCAGGCATCCACCCTCATGAGTCAGTTAAAATCACTGAGAAAGATATTATTGCCCTTTTTCCAAACTACCAAATCCACACAACTCTTTTTCTTCCTCGTCTTCTAAGTTTCAGGCATCAAATGCAGGAAGCTTCTGATTTAAATTTTGCATCACCATTCCTCAACAGGCATTCACTACTTTAATCTTTACTCCATCATATTCTGACCATAAAGCTAGACTTTGTATATCTCTGGTTGCTTTCCAGATCCCTATCTTGTATGAAATCATCAGTTCTATTAGGAAAGTTGTTCAGTACCCACCACAGTGCCTAATACTTCCTAGGTGCTCAATGATTGTTAGACGGATAAAAGTTTCTCTAAATGCTGTTCTCTATAATCCTTTCATTTTTGTTCCATCAGTCATCCCTGGGCTTTGCAAATGAAAGAAACAAAGAAATAGGGGCTCTTGGGTGACTCAGTCGGTTAACCTTCCGACTTTGGCTCAGGTCATGATCTCACCATTCGTGGTTTCAACCCCACATCAGGCTCTCTGCTGTCAGCATGGAGAATGCTTCAGGTCCTCCGTCCCCCTCTCCTGCCCCTCCTCTACCTGTGCTCTCTGCTTCTCTCAATTAATAAACATTAAAAAAAAAAAAAAGAAACAAAAAAATAAAGCCAATGCAAAGACCATCACAGCTGGTCAAGACAAATGAATATAATGGTTTGCTACTATTTATAAATGATTTTTAATGATTCAATTGTTTTTCAAGATCCCAATAAATAATGGCAGGAGGACATTCTCATATATTTTGGGATAACTGAAAACACATTGAGAAGCATCACCATACAAGGATATTTTTCTCCTCAAAACCTAAAATATTTGAATTACTCACTTGCCACCTACTATACCTGTGATCCTCAAGTTAAAGGTGAAATTAAGTTAATTTCACTATTCACTATGATCAATGAGAAAAAGCTTGTTAGTTGCTGTATTAATCACTAGAAAAGAGACAACATTTCAGAAATACTTAAACAAAATAAACCATTATCAGAAAATGACTTTTTCCCCATCAAAAATTCACAATAACGAGAAAATACATCTGTACTGTTGAGTGATACATTGTCCTTTTTCTTTCATTTTTTTTTAACACAGTGAGTAAAAAGCAGTAGACAAAAATCAACCTGTCAAGAAATGGTTTACTCAGTAATGGACTAGCCCTGCAGGGGATTCGTCCGCTTGCACCAGCAGAGCCCTCTGTTTAACAAGAATGAACCATTAAGGGTTTAATGACACTGCAATAGCATATTACAACACCAAAAAAAGAAATGAGGATTCTTTTCACCAACTTGCTGCTCTTTCTAGCACAGCCACCACAAGATCCACCACCTACACAATCCTCCAATGGGCAGCTGGTTGGGAGAGGGGTTTTCCTGACTTTCGCCCTGCCTTCAACTCCGCTTTTCCTTATTGACTATAAGATCTTGAAGAACGCAGCTTTGGTCAGAAATAACCAGAAATCATCTACTATGCCCAAAAGGGACAAGTCAGTCTCAGAAAGGGAACCAGATTTGTTCATGGAATCCTCCTGCACACATAGCATCTCAAACAGCTGGGGGAAGACTGAATTTGGCCACCAACTGCAGTGGATTTGTCTACTTGGTGGAGCTGCTGTTTCTCTACTCTCTTGGTTGCCCACTTGTCTGCACAAGGCGTGATGTTCTGTGGTTGGCACCTGCTGATAAGGGTAATTATAGCATTAGTAGAAGAAAGCATGCCTTCTAAGGTTGAAAAACAACTCTAATTACAATTCTATCATTTTACTCCCTCAAAACTGTTTCTTTTCTTTTTTTTTTTTTTCCTTCCTCCAAGCTTACTGAGAGATTAAATTAAATCTGCATCTATTTGAAAACAAGCCTTGAAATAGTTGCGGGACAAGAGGAGGAAATCACCTTTCAAAATTAAAACTATTACATGCTGAGTTGAACATGCGATATTTCTAACACCACACGGCACTTGCTGAATCACCTTTCAATAGGTTTCCATCTATTTTTGTATGCATAGAATTAAAACAAGTAATATGAATAATAAGACCAATACTTCAAGGAGAAATATGAAATCCAGAAAGTATAGGATAGAGGCAAGGAAGTTTTAAGTTACTTGTATGCCTACTGACCAATTTAACAGTGGCATTATATAAAATATTAATATCCAGAAACAAGTTGATATGTAAAATGCAAATATATAACTTTTATATTGCTAGAGCTATAAAACTGATATAAAATTATTTTATGTTTACCAAAAAAACCCATTGTTTTTATATTTAAAAAAATAATCTATGACTCACTCTCAGAGAGGAACAAATTCCAAGGAATGAATATGATTAAATTCTACTTTATTCCATCAGAATTTTACAATTTGGGGTGTAATTTGATATTGATTGTAGATTACTAGATTCTAACTGTGCATTATCAACCAAAAGCTTAAAAATAAAGGGAAAGAAGAGGGTTCCTTGAATTAGAAAAATGAACAAAACATCTTTCCAAATCAGCAAGGATTGATTTGTTAGACACATCCACTATTGTGGGCCAGAACTTGGAAACATGGCCTTTAAATACCACTATGAGGACCCAGAACAGCTGCCACTTCCTCTCACTCTTGCACAGAGTAGTGATGCTTCTGCCTGTGCTGGAATAGAAGCAGGCTCCAGAAAGCTGTGGCAAGGACGGCACCCACTGTCCTACTGTGGGCCTGCCCTAGTCCATAAAGAACATCAGGAGACCATTTTCTGAGTACTGAAGAGATTGCCAGAAAGGTGACTTTTTTATTTCTAATATTGGTATCAAAATCATGGGGCCAGTCCAATCTCTAAGAAAACCCCAACATACTTAGTGATAAGTAGATAGGAAATCTAATTACCAAGGTTGATTCAAACACACCTCCCCTACACTTCACACACAAAACCTCATGACTCAGATCAAGAATAAAACTATTTCGGGATCATCAAGAATACAGCAGCCCTCTCCTTGCTGAAGAAAATCTCCCCCATTATCTATGATGTATGCATGCTTTGTTGTTAGTGAAAATGAGATATAATGTAATCATTCCCACTGGGAACAGAGTCATGGATTGTCACTGTTCCCTGGGAATAACTTAACTGGAAGTGATTTTAAGACTCTAACTAAAGCAGAAAAGAGAGGAACAAAGGCCACATTAATAAAACAACTACATAATCATTTTACATTCTCAAAAGAAGAAAGAAGGAGCTAAGAATGCTCCCGTGTTCTATTATTGACTACATTTTTCCACATTTATCTATTTTGTCTTCAAAGAAAGGGGGAAAAAAACTTCTTATGATTTTTATCAGGATGAATGCCACAATATTTCTGAGTATAACACAAAATGAATAAGATCCAAAGTTACATCACAGTATATTGTATTTATTCACAAGAATAAATAAAAAGCATTAATCACATTAACTGCTTTAATCACTTCCTTTAACCCCTATAGTTTAAGCTATTTTTTTTACATGGCATACAATGAAAGTTGAAAATACCACTAGCTCACCTTAAGAGGGAGAAAAAAAATCTTACCTTGAATATTAAAAACTTTTATAAGCATGGCTGCTTTAAGCATTCTTATTTCCTCCCTCTTGTTTGCATAAGTTGGATGTATCACTTACAAATGAAGTAGAAAGTCTTTATTAACAATGAATGGAATCAAATATTGATTAAAAACCACCATCCCAACTCTAAAATTTACAAAACCTCATCATCTTTTTTTAAAAAAATTCTGATAGTTCAAATCATGTCCAGAAGCACTTATTAGGTTTTTAGAACAAAATCAACATCAACTTGCCACACAGGGTGAAAGTATGCACAGGCTTTTGCCATAACTGGTTTTTAACTGAATTACTGATGTTTCAATTAACAAGGACTACAGAGAAATATAGCACCATCATTGCCCTTGGTAAACAGGAGGACACAGTTACTTTTCCAGATGTCTTCTGTTGTCATGGTATCCTATTATGTCCTCTCTCTCTCTCTCTCTCTCTCTCTCTCTCTCTCTCTCTCTCATATTTTTGTTCTAAGTTACAGACCTGTAAGTTATTTAAGCTAGCCTATAGTTATGTGAAGATTTTATATGTTCCTGATATAGCCTCTATACACACCTGTTGAACAGAATCAAAGAAGCAGTATAAAAAGTTATCTTGAATAATACTTTCTATTAAAGGGGGATGAAATTCTCCACATAATGGATGGAAACCAGAAGTCATCAGTTTTACATTTTCTACATAATTTATTTCAGAAAAACCTACCTTCAGAATAATATTCTCCTTTTTAAAATATTAAAATCTTAAAATTTAAATTTAAATTCTACTTTTATTTAAAAATAACACTTCAATGCCTGAAACAAAATTAATTGTATTTTCAGTGTACTCTATTCATCTTATATTTTAAAAAAACTTATGCACCACACTAAATATCAGAAAAATACTTCAAATGTAATGACATTTTCTCTTAGTTTTTGTGAAGAAGCAAACAAAATAAACACACCAATAATTTTACGTGTTTATATTTCATTCTGTTGAAGTCATGTTTTAAACATCTTGGTTTTTAGAGATTAATTTTTATCCTTTAGTGATGATCTTTCAAAAACAGAAGGTAACATTTTTCATGCTATGAGATTCAATGTTTATGTACTCTTCTTTTTTTTTAATGAATTCAGTTTCTCTTCTATACAGTACAATATCTGCTGTCAACTCCTCTGGATATAAAACATAGGTACACACACACACACACACACACACACACACACACACACACACACGCTGATGTTCTTAATGATTTTTCTTAAGTTGAAGTGGTGTACCCTTGTTCCATAGGAGCAACAGGAGGGCTCTGCACTCTCTTCTGGAACAGAGTTCTCTTCCTCTAGACTAAAGAAAAACATAGTATTCGAATACTAAAAATGCATAGGCAGCTAAAGTTTTTGTCAAGTGTACTTCTCTACACAAATACGATGCCTATATTAATTTCACTCGAGTGCTTTTATTGCACTAATTAGACACTGAAGAGGAGCTGACGCATGGGAAAACTGTTTTCTGAACGCTGTATATGTTAACAGTAGGATTATAAGCACCTGGGATATTCCTGCTATTCTCCGCATGCAAATAACATTCTGCAAACAATTAAACGCACCCATTAACATGGTGGGGGTGTGGGATGAAAAAGAGCAAGTGTTAAGAGAGTAAAAAATGACATGTCCTTCCTATTCCGCCCTCATTCAGCGGGTGCCGAGTATCTTCGAACATGCTGCACAGACAGACCCTGGGGACTACAGGAGTCACAACAACACAGTCGGCAAATATCTCGCACGCTCTGTTAATTGCAAAACTCTAATGATCTGACAGTGAGCCCCTCGCCTCTCGAACATTTTCCCCATTTTTGCAAAGACACTACAGACGTCAGGAGACCTTCCCCTGGCTGAAGAAAGGGAATTCGTTGCTTCTTGCCCCTCCTCACAGCCCCCAACACTTTCATTAGTAGCGGCTCCACAAGTTCCTAGGCTCGAGCTCCTAAGGAGGCAAGTTCAGCACCATGGAAAGGGCTCGAGTCACACGCGGAGGTTGGAGGAGACCTAGGGGCTCTCCCGGGGCCACTCACCGGCGTCTGCTGCGACGGGAGTCCCGAGCGCTTGGTGGATCCCTGCTTGGAACTTAACCTTTTCCACGACTCAGCAAACCTGCCTCGACTGGCGCTCCGGCTGCGCCTGCGGCTCTCCGCGCTGTCATCGCGGTCCGAGCAGCCCCGCTCCATCTCCGCCGCATCCCTCCACTTCTTCCCCATGCTAAGTTCGCCTCGCTCCGCCGGGCAACACCCCGGCGCAGAGCTCTCTCTTCCTCCTCCCGCCGCCGAGTCTCTCTCCAGCCTGCGCGCAGCACTGTGTTGGCGCCGCCTTTGCCTCCGCCGGCTCCTGCCAGAACCCTGCGCTGGGTTACCGCCGCCGCCACCAGGCTGCGCTTGCGCCCGCGATTGGCTGAACTGTCGCCTGGGGTTGCGAGCGCCACCTGCGCCCGAGGCAGCTTCCTTTTGCGCTCCCAAATTGCTCTCCACCCGCAGGCGCCGCAGCCTTCTCTCGGGAACACAGGGCCCACGCCTGGGGCTATTGATGCGCCGCTAGGTAGCTACCTCCAGTCACCCCACCCCGCCCAGTCCAGTCCCCCAGGACCGGGAACCAATCACACCCCATCCCAAGCTGCAGGTGCAAGCCTAAATTACCCATACCAGGAGATTCCAGCAGACTTGGAGAAAGACAAGAAGCATGCAACTTTGTCTTCTTCCTTTTCTCTTTCTTCCCTTTCCCCTCTTTGCAGCACCAACTGTCTCCTAAGTATCCTTGGGGGAGCTTCATCTCCTTGTCAGACTCCACACTAATTCCTTCTCACACTTGCTGGGATTAGCCCACTGTTTCTCAAACTTGGCTGCACATTGGAATTACTTTTTTTTTTTTTTTTAAGCTGATATTCTTCAGGGTCTAATTTAATTGGCCTGGCTGTGGCCTGGGACTCAGGATAGTTAAAATCTCCCCAGCTGATTCTAACCACAATTAAGCATCTTCAACAACTTATAGGTACTATGAGGACAGGGCCAAGGATAGTGTTTGGAAGGGAAGAGAGGGTTTAAGAGATACTTCTTAAACCAATGGATTTTTCTCTCCCGGGTAGGAGCAGGGTATTCAGTTTACCCTCTCACTCTCAAGGCAAGGGTGATACAGCAGTTAACACCATGAGGATGATATGTGAGCTTCTGTGTGTTGAATATTCTCTGACACCGCCACCCCGTCCTCGGTTCACCTCTCGGTCTTCTGCTCATTAGAAGGAAATCCAGAAGTCTCTCATCAGTTTTGTGTCAGTTATTTCACCAGACTGAGCTATCCTGTGTTCAGGAATTTCCTTGATCAGATGAGAGAGAGCCACTGACGGTGTCACAAATTTACAAAGGCTAAAACAATGATCTTGCTCCTTATTAAAGGGAAAAAGACCTAAAATCCCTCCTGGTTGAAAAGAGCTGTCTGGTTGTTTATCTGTTGCAGTGGCAACAGGTGTGTTTTCATTTCTTTCTGAAATGGAGCTTTCTCTCTCCAACCTGAATAAGGCCAGGCCCTTTCAGGAGGAAAAGGTGAAAAGGGATTAAGAGGGAAGGGGAGAGGGTGAGAAGTGCTATAGGAAAATCTGTGTTGTGGTGCCAGTTATGAACATCGTAATCTGAGTTGCCAGTGGCCAGTCTGATGAAGCAGAGGTTTCAGAATTGACATGTTTTCACGAATGGAATATTGAGCTCTAAAATCCCACAGCTGCATACCTGTGTATACGGCTACATTAATATTAATCCTGTCATTTTAAGCAAAGGGACTCACAGAGCACACTTCCTACCTTTTTAAGCAATCCTCTGTGTCCAGAAATCACACACCCATATTAAACAAAATGAAGCTCGAACCAGTGTTTACCACACACGATGCCATTTAATGAGAAAACCACAGGCTCCATTTTGCATTTCCTCGCTCCCTATCTAAGTTCATGGATTTGAAATTATTAGTGATATTTCATGGAAATATAATAATTCAGTCCAGATTTCTCCCATCGCAAAAATAAATCAAACTGATCATGCATAGTTTACAAATTAGCCAGGTATGAGAGCTAAATACCAATTAGGGAGTGGCAAAATGTGTGCCTTTTCCTTCAGTTGTCAACAAAGGGGGATCTAAGTGAAAACTCCCTAGGAGATGAAAAGCCTGTGTGCTAACCTGGATGCCTTGAAGGTTCATTCTTTAGGTATAATGATAAAAGCCCTGCAAAGGAGCTAAGAGGGGCTTTCACAGATGTATCGAGACACATAATCCAACACTCACTTCACAGAGCCACAAGACCCTGGTTCACCCACATCAGCCCATTAAGGGGAAAATAACACTGCCATCAAATATCTGTCATGAATGATGGTACCAGGACATCCGTGAGTATTCAGAGCCCCTGGTGAGTTTTATAGACACATTTAGAAAAATTTAATGAGTAGTGATTGTATATGTAATTTTTTTACCTTTTTGGTCTAAAAATGAGTTTTCTATTGCCCTTTTGCAGAGCAGTGTTTTAAAGCATTGTTTGAACATGACCTCAGCATTTCATTTTTGCACTTGACGACAACAACAAAAACATCTGGGAACTATACAAGTGATTAGAGGTGATTACAGGCAAGCAAAATATTGACTTTTTCCTCTTCTGATGTTCATTTGTCTTTTTCCAAATTCTCTGATAGCTGGGAAGTGGAAAACTAGGTTTGAAAATCTATCCTTCTTCTTAGAAGTTAGCAGAGAATGGCAATATCCAAGCTGAGAACACGTTTCAAAATCAGCAGCACTGAAATTCTGAAATTGGGCTAGCAGCCATTTCCAGAGCCACTTAACTTTACTAGAAGAGTCACTGCAGTTACAAAGGTGAGTGTAAATACATCAGAAAGGTAACTGGGAAATATGACATAAACCTTTTGTTCTCTCCATGGTTTCTACGCATTAAAGAATGCACATATTAGGGGCACCTGGGTGGCGCAGTCGGTTAAGCGTCCGACTTCAGCCAGGTCACGATCTCGCGGTCTGTGAGTTCGAGCCCGCGTCTGGCTCTGGGCTGATGGCTCAGAGCCTGGAGCCTGTTTCCGATTCTGTGTCTCCTTCTCTCTCTGCCCCTCCCCCGTTCATGCTCTGTCTCTCTCTGTCCCAAAAATAAATAAATGTTGAAAAAAATTTTTGAAAAAAAAAAAAAAAGAATGCGCATATTAAAACAAGATTAAGTGGGGGCGCCTGGGTGGCTCAGTCCGTTAAGTGTCTGACTTCCGCTCAGGTCATGATCTCACAGTTCATGGGTTCAAGCCCTGCGTCGGGCTCTGTGCTGACAGCTCAGAGCCTGGAACCTGCTTTGGATTCTGTGTCTCCCTGTCTCTCTGCCCCTCCCCCACTCATGCTCGCTCTCGCTCTCTCGCTCTCTCGCTCTCTCTCTCTCAAAAACAAACATAAAAATTTTTTTTAAAAGAACAAGATTAAGGCAAAAATTATTTATATTGTTATAGAATAGATATTTGACATAAAATAAAAATTCAAATATATACATCTTTATGTATGAATCAATCAAATATCATGTTGTGAAATGTTCTGAAAAGTGAGCTTTATTAGTATTCCAAAAGAAATCTCAAGAAAATATTAAATCCCAACAGTCTTCCATTAGCCCTACACATTCTATGAACTTTCAATGATCCTCCCAGCCTGCCATGTGTTCGCTTGAGTGTACAATCAGAAGAAACCCTCTCCAAACCCCATTCACACTAAGTCACATGGTCATGAACTTTACTGCAAAAGAGTTAACAGGAAATATCTTTCCCTTTGGTTATTTCCAGAACACGTAAACCCAAAGGCGTACCCAGGGACTAAATAGATTCAAGCGAAGTGCAAGAAGGAAGGGAAAACATAGGGAAAGTGATAAATACCACAAAGCCTTATTTGTTTCAAAAACTCTGCTCATAGAATAAGAGAATATGAACTATATTTCATCAATTTTAACACTCTCAATTTTTCACATCTTAAATATTGTCAAATCAGGATGCTTTCAATAATAGATGGTATCTTGGCTTTGGTCTAATACATTATACTGAATCAAAGAGATAAATAGTGAGTTAGATGCTTGTAAGTCTAACTTTAGCAAACCAACAAGCTGTCATTCATTCTTTGCCTAAACATTCAGACTTCGGTATTATATATGTTCTTTCTCATAAGCATTAAACAACTTTAAACATTAGGAAGCCCATCCTTATGAACTGAGCTGGCATCCATGCCTTCCACCTTTATTTTAAACTCTGGGGTCACACCAATTAAACTCTGGAGTCACACTAATTTAACACATGTACCCTTCCAAATGATAGTCATCAGGTATTTGAAGATCATGTGTACTATTCCCCTAGAATGTCTCTTCTCTTAAATGACATCTTAAATGGTGTCCAATTCCTTCTGTCAAGTCTGTATGAGCATGGGGAAGTAGAGTCTGAATTGGCACTCTTGCATACTAAGAGAAATTTTTCAATGTGACTGTTAAATGAATTTAGGGCCTACTGCTTTGTGAGATCACTAAAAGCATAGTCACTGTAACTAGGTATTCAGAGAAGTAGACTTGGTCAATACCTATGAAGCAGGAGACAGGATGTAGAATTTGCGTTTAGTCATGATTAGATTCCCTTCAGTAGACATGAGGGCTGAGTCTCACACAAAGCCAAACAAGCGTGAGAGTTGAAACAATTATTCCTGTAACTCGAGCAAAAACTCTCCCAAAGCCCATGACTATTAATCAAGAAAAGGAGCAGTAGGGTTATACTGGTTTATGCAAATCGGTCATCTATGTGGATGAAATTCTCTGGGTGATAGCTTCCTGAAAAATGATCCTCCTTCTTAATGAAAAATAATCACGTATCTTCTCTGAAATAGCTGCTGACAAGCCTTCCTGGTTACACACCCCATCAAGTCCTCTCTGCAGAGGTCAAAGCAGGTCAGAGAACCCAGTTACATATCTGCACTATTTCCTTTCTCGCTCTCCCTCCCTCTCTCCCTCCCTCCTCCCCTCTTCTCTTCCTTTCTCCCTCCCTCCCTGCTTTCCCTCCTATTAATTTTCCTGTAGACCACAGAACAAACACAATACTCCCATTATCCAGGATTCCTACACTTTAAATGTTATTATGACTCATAAGAATGTGTAGCAAAAAGCCTCTTTAGTTTTCATTGATGCATTTGCATGAATATGTATGTATACAACAATTTTCCCTCCTTCTAAATCTATATGCAGATATTTTTCTGAAATTTTATTTCAAGATTAAGAGGTAATGACTAAAGTAAATGGCATAAGAATTATAAAGGTAAATAATAATAGAATTAAAAGTAACATAACCATTACAATTAGGAAGAGAAGGAAGAGAGAACATAAAGAGGGAGAAAAAGGAGATATAAGTGAACTAAATTCCTACCTATTATAATATAAGGTATAAAATATATGGGTAAAAATATTCATAAATACTCCCAACAGAATGACTAAAATTCTATAGATAGAAAATGTAAGCAGACAAAAAATACCAAGCATTGCCAGCAATGTGGAGCAACTGGAACTCTCCCACACCACTGGTATGGTATGACTGTTTTGGAAAACTACTTGGCACTATCCACTAAAGTTAATAATATGCATACTATGATCCTGCAATTCTACTCCAAGGTATATACCCAACAGAAATGCTTGCATATGATCAATATGCAAGAATATTCATAGCTGTACTATTTGTGAAAGTCCTAAACTAGAAACTACATAAATGCCCATCGATGGCAAAATGGATACATAAATTCTGGTAAATTTAAGGAAAAGAAATTAAAACAATGGCATACTATTCAGCAGTGAGAGTGAATGAACCACTAACACATGTAAAACCATAGGTGATATAACAACAATAATATGGTGTGGACAAGACACCTGTTTTTTAAAAATGAATAAAGTAGAAAATATAGAAGTTGGCTTCCCCCAGGTGGCTCTGCAATTATCATTCAGATCTGTCTCTATTTTAAAGAAATAAAACTGGTAATTAGATCATACATGATGGTATAATTAAGGTAAATCAGAGGTTTGATTACTAGTAACACTTCAAAGAAAAGACTTTACCCTTATATCAAAAAATAGCAAATAAATATAGTCTATTTTAAGTTCAAATAAGATGTTTAGCTTAAATGACTTCTCAATTGGTAGAAGATCCAGCTCTCCCCAGGGGGAACTGGTCTTAACAGCTAAAGAAATCAGTTGATACCCATCTCGAAGGACTAAATTTTTCCTCAAAGTCCTTTTCTAGCATCACAGACACCCGAACTTCTACCTCCACAATTTAACTACTTTTGCGTCTTTTAAAATGCAACTCCTTATTACTCAGCAATCAAAAAGAATGAAATCTTGCCATCTGCAACTATGTGGATGGAACTGGAGGGTACTATGCTAAGTGAAATTAGTCAGTCAGAGAAAGACCAATATCATATGACTTCACTCATATGAGCAATGATACAAAAGAGATGAACATAAAGGAACGGAGGCAAAAATAATATAAAAACAGGGAATGGGGGGGCGCCTGGGTGGCGCAGTCGGTTAAGCGTCCAACTTCAGCCAGGTCACGATCTCGCGGTCCGTGAGTTCGAGCCCCGCGTCGGGCTCTGGGCTGATGGCTCAGAGCCTGGAGCCTGTTTCCGATTCTGTGTCTCCCTCTCTCTCTGCACCTCCCCCGTTCATGCTCTGTCTCTCTGTGTCCCCAAAATAAATAAACGTTGGAAAAAAAAATTAAAAAAAAAAAAACAGGGAATGGGACAAAACATAAAAGACTCTTAAATATGGAGAACAAAGAGAGCGTTGCTGGAGGGGTTGTGGGAGAGGGGATGGGCTAAATGGGTAAGAAGCATTAAGGAATCGACCCCTGAAATCGTTGTTGCACTATACACTAACTAACTTGGATGTAAATTTTTAAAAACATTAAATAAAACTCCTTCCACAATCAGTCACTGGTTAAATTTTATCACATCATCTGCTTTTCTGAGATCAGGATTTTTAGGTGTGTCACAAGAACCCTGGGGTATTAGTAGAGAAGGATATGTAATACGGTTGTGTCAAGGAAAGAGACAGAATCCAGTTCCTGGGGGGTTCTAAAGGTAAACTATTGTTTCCTTCCTGCTCTTGAGTTAAAATACTAGAACAGAAGGCAATCATTTGTGCTACAGTCCAATTATTTGTTTGTCCAGTATAAATGGCAGGAGAACATCAAAGGTCATCTCAAAAAGGAACACACAGGTTTAAAGGTAGGGCGACTCATTAGGGGAAGTTGTTACTTTTTCTCTTTTTTTTTTTTTTTTTGAATTTTTTTTATTTTTAAGAAAGTATGAATTTCTCAAAGTACCATGCAGGTCAAGAAAAATATTCACCAGTGTCCTAAACAGTTAGATCTAGCACTTGGACATGCTTAGTTTCCTAAATGTAAATGCATTAAATGGCCTTATGAAACTAAATTTTAAACTGTCCATTCGAACAATTTTGTGCAATTTTATCCTTTTGTGCAGAAGTACAAACAGTAACATCTGGTCCATTACAAAACAAAGTGAAAAGGGAACATGGAAGTGACCATGCAAAACTCCCATATTTCAGAGAGTCACAATTTCTATTCATACTGGAAAAAAATTGTGATTTTGAATCTGAGCATATTAGAGTCCTATTAAGCACTTTTTGCCACTCAAAACAAAACAAATTTGTGCATTTTTCCTTTCCAAAGGACAAAGGTGAATGAAGTGAAAGCAATTAGTTAAACAAGAAGTAGCAGCTTAGTTACCTTTTCATCTTTGATGTATTTTCAAAATCCATTTCCTCTAACTCAGGCAAAATCATTACCGAAGCTTAAAAAGAGTCTGAAGGCAGAGACTCCATGAACTAACTAAAATTCTCAAGTGCTTCACATGCCTCCTTTGACTTCTACAAAAGAAGCAAAGCCAACAGCGTGCTAAAAATGAGACAAGCTATTGTCATTAACGTGATATATTCGACTAAAATTATCTTTGCCTGACGAATGGGGTCTTGAAATATTCAGCAGAGATCCCAATGCCTACTATGACTCTTCAGATTACAAGGTGATTTATATTAAATGGGACTTAAAGGAAATCCCTTGTGCCAGATTATGTAGAGTTATGCCAATCGCTTAGTTGAAAAGAAAGCTGATCTAACTGGCTGAAATATATGATGTATGCTATGATCATAAAAACATTTAGCAAAGTTGTATGACCAGACTGCTGTCATGGAAACAAAAGTCTTTAGGGTATTGAAAACACAAGATGTAGAGCAATGCCAAGCTGGTTGAAATAAAAACTTAACCAAAATGAGAAAGGCAAATGGGAAAGCCATACTCCTTCTAAACTCTTCTTTTCTTGAAAGCTTTGCAGATAAATGTTTATTGTATCTAAAGGTGGAAATTAAGGTTCCTATCAACACTATGCCCAAGTATTTGTTGATTGGTTAATCAGCTTTACTTCTTATTTCCTACCAGTACTTTTCAACCAGACCTAACACGGAGCCATGGAAAACACATTAAGTGGTCCTAGCCATGACTTATATCACACTCATTGATAAAGATCCTGTTGGATGCTACACATTATTCACCTGTGTGAACAACTTTGCAACTTGGTTGAAAGTTTCTACCTAACCAGCCCTGTAACAGTGATATGCGGTGGCTACCTGGGCTTCCAATGTTACAAATCTCTGTGATGTTTTAAAAAGTGTTCTCAGGGGCATCTGGGTGGCTCAGTCAGTTGAGCATCCAACTTCAGCTCAGGTCATGATCTCGGAGCCCATGAGTTTGAGCCCCGTGTCAGGCTCTGTGCTGACAGCTTGGAGCCTGGAGCCTGCTTCGGATTCTGTGTCTCCCTCTCTCTCTGCCCCTGCCCCACTCATGTTCTGTCTCTCTGTCAAAAATGAAAAAATGTTTAAAAAAATTAAAACAAAAAGTGTTCTCAGAATCTTAACTCCTTGACTGTGTCTATGATGAAACTTAACTTGAAGATAATGGGTAACAAAAAGCCTTCTATGTATCTGTCATAACCACATTCTGTACAAAATTTTTATGGTTTAAACACACTGATCAAGATTGTGGCAGTCACATTCGTTCTAAATGTCACCAATTTATTCAGATAGTATTCATAAGTGTCCCTGGAAGTCCAAGGAATATGTTCAAAATAATACAAAAGAAAAAGACACTAAAAGTAGGCAAGTAGAAAAAGAACATGAAAAACTAGTAACTAGTAACAGTAGTATTAAAATGGTTGACATTTATTAAGCATTTACTTTGTGCCAGGCATCCTCTGTCTCCATGGATTAATTCACTTAATTCTCACAAGAACTCCATTTTACAGATGAAGAAATTGAGACAAAAGAGGTTAAATAAATTGTTTAAGATTATAAAGCGAGACAGCAGCAGACACTAGACTTCAACCCTAGGAGTCTGCCTCCAGAGCCCACGCACATTGTCATTATGGCATTATACGCTGAGGGAGGACATAATTATCATAACTGCCTGACATGGGGCTGCTTCCTTTGTGCCATGCTCTGTGCTAAGTGCCTTGAACAAAATCGCTAATCTCAGCAACTCTATAAAGTAGTAAATATTCTCATGTTTTCAGGTGAGAAAAACAGAGACTTATACAGGATAATAACATGACCCCAATTTATTCAACTTTTAAGTTGCAGCATTGAGATTAACCTCTTTCTCTGCCTGACCTCTTCACACTCACAGCCTCAATAGCAATAATAGCTAATATTTATTGAGTATTTTCTATAGAATCAGGTCCAGTGAAAAGCACTACTGAACACATACTTCTCTCAATTCATCCTTTCATCTATATTGAAGATTTAAAACTGTGGTTTAGACAGTCTAAGCTACTTTCCCAGGACACACAGGTAGTAATTGACAGAGTCCTGATTACAATTCTATGTAACATACTCTTGAGCCCAGGGACACACCAGTACGCTTTACTTTCAGTACATTCAACCATTTTAATCATTATACTACTTATTTAGTTTAAATTTTTAAAAAACATAACTTTTGCTATTAAAATAATGGATTGTCATTGTTGGTTCAGGAATTAAAGTTTGGCGGAATGGTTATGAGATTCTCCAGTTTCTCGGGAATTCTCTTAGTCAATATTATTTTTCTTGCAGGGGACTTGTGAGAATCTAGTGAATTAATATGAGCAAAGCATTTTACTCGATGCCTGGCACCTTCTTAGCTGCCCACCCTCCTTCTAAAGATAGGTGCCTTCTGGTGGTTATGAACTTATTGTTACTGTTATATTTTTGTTATTATTATCACATGTACTCAATATAACATAATGAGCTATTTTACATTATTTTTTGTACTAAGTCTTTGAAATCCAGTGAGTATTTACATTTACAGCATAACTCAGTTTAGATTAGCTATGTTTCAAGTGTTCGATAATCACATAGGGCAAGTGGCCACCTTATTGGACAACACAATCACCATAAAATACCATCTCAATAATTGTGATTGACTTCAAAAAACACCATATAAAAATTTCAAGAAAGAGCTTTTAAGCTGGTGGTGGTTGAGGAGGGAGATTAGTTAATAGTTCAAAAACTTCTAGGAAACTATAGGTCATCTCCCTAGAAGAGAAATTTGACTATACATATACATATGCCCCATACATTTATTTGCACACAACTTCAGGAGGTCCAAGACCCCAGGCTAAAGAATGGTGTCTAAAAGATTCGTTTGGGAGATCATCTCCAGGAAATGATGAAGGAATGTGCCCACACACTATGAGGTCACTTGCACAAAAGAGTATGAGATGGGGGTGGCGCTGGTGGTCTACTGCCACGGTGACCTCATTCTCATACCCAGTTGGTTGTGTGGAATTCATCCAGCTTGGCCAACTGGAAAGCTTCTCACCACAGAAGCCTACAGGTGTCGCTCAGACAGAAATTATAAGGTCCACAACAGTCGGGGACTTTTCTACCTAATATTTTACATTAAACCAAGTGAACCAAAACAGGTAATAAATTCTTCTCCATTTCCTAAAGAGTCATCTCCATATCAACATCCTCTGAAGTCATGAGAAAGTCCACCATATTTTGCTATTCCTTTTCATTCAAGGCAGTAGGGCCTAGGTTTGAGGTTTACCCTTAATGCATTCTAAATTCTTCCTAAACGTCAGAAGCATTCATAATTGGCCTGAACTTACTTAATTAGGCATCCAAATGTTTGGCTCAGTGCATGTTTGATGTAAGAAAGACTCACAGAATCTGAGTCTTACTTTGGGCTCCTGTTTTCACTCTTCCTTGTTATTTAAACAACATTGGGGGGCACCTGGGTGGCTCAGTGGGTTAAGCGGCCGACTTCGGCTCAGGTCATGATCTCACGGTCAGTGAGTTCAAGCCCTGCGTCGGGCTCTGTGCTAACAGCTCAGAGCCTGGATCCTGTTTCATATTCTGTGTCTCCCTCTCTCTGACCCTCCCCCGTTCATGTTCTGTCTCTCTCTGTCTCAAAAATAAATAAATGTTAAAAAAAAATAATTAAACAACATTGGGTCTCACTCACCCATTTTTGAAATAACTCAAAATTCAAAATATCCTGAACCCATATTTTATGCTTCTGCTTATCTTTTTTAAAAGATAGGTACACAGAGTGTTAATTCTATTTGTCAAACCAGCCATCAAATATTTACTTACTCTTTCTCAGGAGCATCTGCCCTCCATCAATTTCTTATTAATTTGACAGAGTAAATGATTATTTCTAAGTGTGGAGGCACTTTTGAGACTTTCACTGTTTACACAGGACTTTATACCAATTGTGGTGGTGCATTTTCCAGCAACCTAATGAGCAGATAACTCGGGCACAATGTTTATTACCTTGGAAAGAAAAAGAAAAGTATTTAAGCCACCCAGTCTATTCTTTATATTTTACTTAATTACAGTGTTTGTATGGGTGGGTGTGCGTGTGTGTGTGTGTGTGTGTGTGTGTGAGAGAGAGAGAGAGAGAGAGAGAGAGAGAGAGAGAGAGAGAGATTTCCTTTTCCATTTGTAATATTTGTAATTAGACTCAAACCTAGAGTCTTCGGCTTTCTTATAAAATCTACTTTGGGGGGCACCTGGATGGCTCAGTCAGTTGAGTGTCTGACTCTTGATTTTGGCTCAGCTCCTGATCCCAGAATCCTGGGATCAAGCCCCACATCAGGCTCTGCACTGAACACAGAGCCTGCTTAAGATTTTCTCTCTCTCTCTCTCTCTCTCTCTCTCTCTCTCTCTCTCTCTCCCTCTCTCCCTCTCTCCCTCTCCCTCTCTTGCATAAGTGCTCTCTCCCTTAAAAAAAATTCTCCTTTTGAAAGCTAATCATTTTTTCTTCCAGATGTATCTTAATTCTCTTTACCCTATAATATCTCCTGGCTATCAGAGTTTTCAGCTGAACATTTACATAGAATTTTGGAAACAGAAACAGTGATCTCAACAAAGGAGAGATTCTTTTCTGTTTGAAAGAATTATATGGAGGTGCGTGTGTGTGTGCGTGTGTGTGTGTGTGTGTATGTTTCAGCCACAAAAGTGGGCAATACATGACACATACTATTCGAAAGTTTGATTAAGGATGGTGTCTCAGACATAACACCCCACCCACTGTCAACCCACCTCTCCTCTCTTAAAGGCTTATTATGTTTCAAGACAAACAATGTGATTTACAAACAGATTAGAGCAGCCCATGGGGAAACCAGAGCCAAAGAAGCTGCAGGAATTCTTGACTTTTCAGGTTTATTCTAGGATTTCACTAGAATAGATCTATCACCTTGGACCCTCCTCTGGACCAGCTTAAGAAGTCCTAAGACCTTTATATTCTGCTTCCTTTAAGCCCTTGCTGTCTAGACTCTCATAGTTGGGGATGCTCCAGATTTTGCCCTGTCTTTGGAAAAGGTGGTAACTTGACGGTCATGCATGTTGATGAATTCAAGGATCCTGGCAGGCCCTTCCCTGAGTATTCCTGGTTCCATGGTCTGAGGCATCGATCCTGGTTTGGTACCCAATGCTGTCCTCTGGATGATAAAATAGTGTATCACTTCTTCTCACAGCAGACATGCCATATGGTACTCATTACTTCCTCTCTCCTAAACAAAATGCCTGCAATTATAACACTTTTTCTCCTAGTTGCAAAAGATAATGGAGTGGAGAAGATAAAGGAGATAATAAGTTTTTGCACTTGTAAAAAAATATTATGACAATGCCTGTTGACAATTGTGTATTTATAATCCTCTCTTAAGTTCAGCAAGTTTCTGGGGAAAATACTCCCACCACAAGAACAGCACTAAGAGATCTGGCATTGCAATGGCTCAAGTTTTCCTTTATAAGCTTACCTTTCAGAAATGACAAAAATTTCTTAGGTGATCTTTCCCTTGACTACCACATTTTTTTCAAGAGCATGCTTTTACTTGTAGCTAAATCTTGGACTTAAGAGAGGCCAAGATTTTTACCTTTTGTATCAGGTCTTGTCTTTGAAAAGAAATTAAAAAAATGCTTTATGCCAGAAAAACAAAATTAAGTCTAAAGTGCAAGATTTGAGGATCAGACAGATCTGGGTTCAAACTACAGCCTTTATTTACCACATGATTTGAGGCAAATGGCTTCATTTATCTGACCCACGGTGCCTTGGTGTACAGATGGTATAATATGGTCACAAGAACACCTATCTAGCAGGAGCACTGTCGTAATTATAAGGCACAGAGTACCTTGTCTAGCATATAAAAGGTGACGAAATGATACCTATTATTTCCAGGGGCACCTGAGTGGCTCAGCTGGTTAAGTGTCTGACTCTTGGTTTGGGCTCAGGTCATGATCTCATGGTTCATAGTTTGAGCCCCACATCAGGCTCTGTGCTGATGTTGTGAGGCCTGCTTGGGATGATCTCTCTCTCTCTCTCTCTCTCTCTCTCTCTCTCTCTCTCTCTCTTTCTCTCTCTTTCTCTGCCCCTCC